>NW_026036231.1:0-608 GCF_019186545.1 Solanum stenotomum
TTCATGATCTCCTCAAGTGGGAAGTGAGATCAACGAACACGTCCTCTTTGCAAGGTATTGTGAGACCACCCATTGGATGATCGAAGCCAAACTGTTCTTCAGCTTGAGTTAACAAGTCTTGAAATAAAGGCTGACTCAAGTATGATATTGGCACGATGAATCGCTTCTTCTGACTCTCTCCTACATATACTGCACAATGACCTTTTGGAACACCTCCGGAATTTGAAAACCTCCTCAAGATTCTAGAACCTTGAATAAGGGGACTCATTGTGATACCCATGGTGAGATACTTTTGTAACTTTATATGATGAATTAAAAGAAAGAATAAAGGACTTTGAGAAATACACAGCAGTTGAGATTTGTATTTTGTGTAAAAAGCTTTCTGTGTATGTGTATATATACAAAGTTAGTAGTAAGTTTCATATCCAAATTTGGCGGTGAAGAGAATTTGGTGGCCACTGGTGAGAGACAATGGCACATGAAGCTTCACATGGTTTTGCTTACTCTATTATTATCAAGTATTCAGACAATAAATTTGTAGAAGAACGACATTAGGACCCGCTTTTATTTGAAATAAAATCCACAAGAATGATGAAGTTGATGCCGAG
>NW_026036232.1:0-318 GCF_019186545.1 Solanum stenotomum
TTCTCTACCTCTAATTACTTCTACATTTCTATATTTGCATACTTACTAAAAAAATAATTATTGATATAGTGAGTTTATCATTTTATCTCTATCAATTATGAAATGGGTGAATTAAAAACTTAAAATTGGAAAAAACTTACCCGCATCGGATGTATACACCAAACTAATGCAATTTCCATTATTATGTGACTTAATGAAGTAAAACACATGTTAGCTAATTATGATTAAGTAAAATGAACTATAAATTTAAACACATAGCATGTATGTATTGGCTTGGTGTATACACCCGATGCATGTAAGTTTTATCCCTTGAAATAT
>NW_026036233.1:0-1121 GCF_019186545.1 Solanum stenotomum
TCCCTATAGTATGTATGTATTATGTACTATTATTATGTTGATATTATGTATCATGTTCATATTACTATGATGTTCATATAAGTTCTCTTAGTAAATGGTTATTTCTTTATCTTTTTAGTAACCCCGATGGATTAACCTGTAAATACCTAGGGAAGTTGAAAGTCCGACATGGTTAGAGAACAACCGACAGGACTATGTATCCCAGGGTGTGGTTAAAGAAGCAGGTGCTAAGAACATGGGTAAAGAAAAGAGATGAACAGAGAATTTTAAAAAAAAAGTAATTTTGGGAGAAATTACATAGATTTAGATACAGATTACTACTAAACAAGATAACGGAGCAGGAGAGGGAGTACTGAGTAGGATTTTACAACATATTTTTACAAACGCAGCCTTATTATTTTATACACAATCAACTTTATTTTCACTATTTAAACATATATTTAAATGTATTTTTACTGGTATCAGAGCAAGAAGTTTTTGGGAAGTAACTAGTAAAATAAGACCTTTGCGTGAGTTTATACTTATAGTATAAGAGACTAAATAATACTAAAGAAGTTAAGGTTAGATTAATATATGAAAAAACACCCCTTCGCTAACCAACTACGACTACAATATTGGTGTCTATACAGAGAAATACAAATAAAATCAGAGTGGTTAAAAATAGAACAGACATTAAGCTCATATTTAAAAATTTTAGAAACAAGAGATTTAGTAGATAGACTTTGTAATCACGGAGGTTTATATTCAGCTAATCGACCAACCTTAGTCAACCCAGAATTATTAAGTGTTTTAAAGTGGGAACTACAGAGTATAGATAGTAATATCCAACACGCAAATAGACGCATAGAAGTTCAAGGAAATCATATTAGTAATTTAAATTTTCTCTTAGGATAAAAAACGTAGTAACCATACTAGTTAATGTATATGTCATCTAGATTATATAAGAAAAAATTTAGGCCATACGAAAAACAAATTATAATTGACCAAGAATATCATTGGTATCTATTGAAAATAAGACAGAACTATATAGATATATACAATTTTCTGTTAGAACAAAGACAACTATATACAGAACAACTAGAATTATTTTCAGATTTATTTACACCAAATCAAATATCTTC
>NW_026036234.1:0-760 GCF_019186545.1 Solanum stenotomum
CACACGAAAGTCGACAAAACGGAGGGTTTACCCGTTCTGGTGCTCATTTAACATTGAAAATGGTTCGGTTTTCCTGTCAGGACCAACCGGCTCCACAGCTAAGGTCTTGACGGATGTCCATGAAAAAGTTTGGAAAAAATGACGTAAGAAATCTGAATCACCAAAAGATTCATGGACTATATAGCACACAAAAATCGGCAAAACGAGGGGTTTACCCGCTCTGGGGATTGTTTGACCTTGAAAATGGGAAACGTTTTTTCGTCGGGACCAACCGGCTCTATAGCTAAGGTCTTGACATACGTCCAGGAAATTTTTTGGCAAAAATTTCATCGGAAATCCGGATCACCAAAAGATTCATAGACTATAGCACAAGAAAATTGGCAAAATGGGGGGTTTACTCGATGCGGGGTTCGTTTGACATTTAAAATGGCCGGTTTACCCGTCGGGACCAATCGGCTCCATAGCAAAGGTCTTGACGGACGTCCACGAAATTTTTTGACAAAATTGACTTTGATCCACCAAAAGATTCATGGACTATAGCACACGAAAACAGGCAAAACGGGGGGGGGGGGGTTACACGCTCCGGAGATTATTTAACCTTGAAAATGGGCCGGTTTTCCCATCGGCACCAATCGGCTCCATAGTTAAGGTTTTGACGGAACTTGTCAAATCTTTTTGGCAAAAATGATGTCGGAAATCCTGATCACCAAAAGATCCATTGACTATACAACACGGAAATTGGCAAGACGGGGTGTTTACC
>NW_026036235.1:0-585 GCF_019186545.1 Solanum stenotomum
TGAAACCTATTGTATATTGAGGGATTTTACGATCCTTAGTATTGGTTGGTTTATACCCCCACACACCAACTCGTTTTTAATTCCAAGAAAATATTTATTTTGGTTGTTGAAGTTCTTGCTGATTTGGGACAGGATCTGGTTGCGTTTTTTTTGAGTGGAATCCACTGTATGTTGAGGGGTTTATGACCCCAAGTGTTTGGGAAAAGAACCTTTGAGGTTGAGAGGGTTTAGAGTTGGCAACATGAAGGAGAAAAGTTGGGCAGCTTGCCTGAAGCAANCTGCGTTGCAGCTGTGTTTACCTCTGTGAACAGAATCTGTTCTGTTTTTAGAATTCAATTTCAAATTTTTTCTTAAGTCTAGCTGTCCTAAATTATTCCTAATCATCATGGGGTCTTTCCAAACACAAATCATTACTCTTGAATTCATAATTCCAATTCAAGTGAAGTTAGTTTCCAATTCAAGTGAAGTTAGTTTCCAAGTCAAGTGAAGTTAGATTCCAAGTCAAGTGAAGTTAGTTTCCAAGTCAAGTGAAGTTAGATTCCAAGTCAAGTGAAGCTAGTTTCCAATTCAAGTGAAGTTAGTTTC
>NW_026036236.1:0-889 GCF_019186545.1 Solanum stenotomum
CCCAAGCCCTTCTGAAAAGATTTCCAGTACTGTGCAGTAAACTGTGCACCTCTATCTGAAATAATGGAGATTGGGACTCCATGAAGTCTCACTATCTCTTGAACATACAACTTGGCATAATCTTCTACTGTATTGGTAGTCTTTACCGGTAGAAAATGAGATGACTTTGTCATTCTGTCGACAATTACCCAAATAGAATCATGCTGTCTGCGAGACCTCGGCAACCCTGTGATGAAATCCATATTGATCATCTCCCACTTCCACTCTGGAAGTTCTATCCTTTGAGCCAAACCGCCGGGCCTTTGGTGTTCAACTTTCACTTGTTGGCAATTTGGACACGCAGCAACAAACTCAGCAATGCCCTTCTTCATGCCATTCCACCAATAAACTTCACGCAAATCACGATACATCTTGGTGGAACCTGGATGAACGGAATATCTGGAGCTATGAGCTTCCTCCAAAATCCTCTCTTGGAGTCCATCTACCATAGGTACACACATTCTGCCTTGATATCTTAATACACCATCTCCCCCTTGTTCAAAAGTTAATACTCTTTGGTTCTGAACATTTGCCTTCAACTCAAGCAAAATGGGATCTTGATTCTGCTTCTCTTTCACTTCTGACATTAATGATGACTCGGCCCTGCTCATTACCGCTATTCCCCCTTCTGCGGAATCTGTAAATCTGACTCCCAGGCATGCCAGTCTGTGCACATCTTTTGCTAACTCTCTCCTTCCTTCTTCAATATGGGCGGTGCTACCCATAGACAACCTGCTCAAAGAATCAGCAACAACATTAGCCTTACCTGGGTGGTAAAGAATACTCAGGTCATAATCCTTGAGTAACTCCAACCACCTCCTATGTCTGAGGTTAAGCTCTTTCTGAGTAA
>NW_026036237.1:0-1541 GCF_019186545.1 Solanum stenotomum
TCGCTTTTTTGGAGCGACGCCGTCCGTCACTTTTTCTTCCGTCGTTTATTAGCAGTTTTTTAGTAGTGATCAATGTATTAGTGAACCTGAAGGGAGTGGAAAAAAGAAGAAAAGCAAGTAGCCACTCCTCGTCCTACTTGCTCTTGGGTGAACTTCAGATGACATGCTTATTTGAGTAAATACCTTATCTTTGTAACTTGTTTATCTAATTTCTACTGCTTTTGGACTACCATGTTCTGCTTACACTGAGAATAACATTTTCAGCCGTGACTTTATTAAAGAGCATAGTACACCAGTTAGTTACTCTCGTCCTACTTGCTCTTGCGTGCACTTCCTGAATCTTCAGGGTGAAAGCTGTAAGAATCTATTTTTTTGTATGAGAGATGCCTTAGTGTACACCAGTTAGTTACTCTCGTCCTACTTGCTCTTGCGTGCACTTCCTGAATCTTCAGGGTGAAAGCTGTAAGAATCTATTTTTATGTATGAGAGATGCCTTAGTGTACACCAGTTAGTTACACTCAAGCATGTTAGTAAGAGCACATCACTTTTCAGGCCACAAAGGCAGCATCAGATGCATTGGAAGCTGATGGGTCCTGGGGAGAAGGTACAGTACGCTACTCGTGCCCGTGAAGTGTGGGATAAGTACCTTAGCAGGTTCAACTTTATTGACTTTCAGTTGACGCTTCCACTTCTCTATATGTGAATTTGTCATCTGCTTCAGGTATGTTCTCTGTAACATCTGTTGATAAGATTACCATGCTTAAGATCATGATATGCATTAAGTTTATGTGATAGCATGAACACCTGTGCTTAAAGCTTATGTTTACAAGTATTCCGTTAGTTAATTCTGATCCATTGATGACATTCGTTCCTTTGTCATTAACTCTGATCATGTCCGTGATATTCTTAGGTGGTTTTGGAGTTGTTTGGTGTGACTCTAATATGATGCTAAAAGCTCTAAAAACACGTTAACAATCAGTCTATTTATACATTGCACCAAAAAAAGAAATCATAATAAAATCCTAACTTGTTCATCAAATTATAAATAGAAAGCTTAAACATATATATAACAAAAGATAAAAAAAAAAATTGAAACCTTTTCTTAATGATGAAATAAAGTAAAACTCAAAATTTATCGGTAGACAACTTGCGAAATTTTCATATTTAAACCTAAAGATAGAGAGTACTTCCTCTTCAAATTTAATCTTACCTAACAGAAATTTAAATGAGTCAAATTAGTAAATTAAACAATTATAAAAATAATACGGAAAAGGGTCAAAATTGCCCCTGAACTATGCGAAATAGACCACTTATACCCTCCATTACATTTTGGGATCAAAAATACCCCCGCAGTTATCCCAGGAGATCACAAATACCCTCAAGAGTTAACACCCCAATTTTTTGGTGACGTGGCAAGCCACATGGGACTAATCCCTCCACCTAAGCATTGCCAACTAAGATTCACTACAAAAGAACTTGACTTTTAGTGGCGACCAAAATCCTAAAATATTGTCACTAAAGGTTATGAGTGATTTTTAGTG
>NW_026036238.1:0-1251 GCF_019186545.1 Solanum stenotomum
CGAGGCGAGGTACTTTATGCAGCACGGGGCAAGGCGTAATCCCCAAAACTAGGGGCGTAAGTCTTATGCATCAACAGGGAGTAAGTCTCATGTATCTTCAATTTTGTAATTTTATTACTAATAAAATAAATAAAAGTAAATTTTTCAACAATTCCACAAATAATTTCAAATAAATCATCAATAATATAGAAACATTATTATAATTATTATTTGAAAAAGGTAATCACAAAAAAAATAATAGAGATAATCTTTAAAATGAAATCGTCATCGAACTCCACATCTACTAGTCCTTTTGGACCCTCAACTAATTATTTCATTGATTTTTGTTTATATATTTCAAAGGAGGAGGAGGAGGATAAAAAATGAAAGAGTAGTGATAAAAAATGAATAAAGTAGTTTCAGGAACACAATGTTATGCAATCTTTATCCTATCAATTTTAGGCATATTTATCTAAAAAACTATTTATGGAGGGTCTTCTTTTATAAGGGTTAATTTATTTATATATTTTAGAAAAACTACTACTACATAAAACCATGAGCATAAAGTATAAATATCCATTTCTCTCCAGAAGCTGATATGTTGTCCATTCCCTGCTACTAAGTGTTTGTGTTGAGAGAATTCCTCCCATAATTTGCTTATACTTCTCCAGACACCAACTCCATATGGCTCTGTTGAAACATTAGAACACCAGTTGTTTAGGGCTCCGTGTTTAGCAATAATCACATCTTTCCAAAGGCTCTGCTCCTCTTGAGTATATCTTCACAGCCACTTCATAAGGAGGCATTTGTTGTGCAATGCTAAGTCTCTAATGCCCAGACCACCTAACTTTTTTGGTAACAAGACTGTTGGCCACTTGACCAAATGGAATTTATGGCAGTTGCTATTCCCTTCCCACAGAAAATTCCTTCTGGTTTTGTCCAGTTGCTTCAAAGCCTTACTGGATATGGGATGTAGTGACATACTATATGTTGGGATACTATCAAGTACACTGTTTATCAATGTTAGTCTGCCACCCATAGAGAGGTACTGCATTTGCCATGTAGCAAGCCTTTTTTCAAACTTTTCAATCATTCCACTCCAGATGCCTTCCGCCTTGTAGTTAGCCCCCAATGGAAGGCCCAAGTAAGTAGCTGGAAAAATTCTATTTCTACAACCGAATAAGTATGCCAGCTCCTCAATGTACATCGCATAGTCCTTTAGGCATCACATTTCCCTTTTAGGTATTAACGTAGCCTCGTAGGCATCAACAG
>NW_026036239.1:0-623 GCF_019186545.1 Solanum stenotomum
TACGATTAGAAAGCGGTAAAATTGTGAAAATACGGGAAATATAGAGTGTGTGTGATTGTATAAAGTTAAAAGGTGAGGGAATATGAAAGTGTTTGAAATTTTAAAATCTTGGCCTTTTAAAAATCGTCCAGTTCTCGCCCTTTCGACGATGTTATTTTTCTCTGCGCAACCACTCAGTAATACGCCGAGTGGTTACTTACCTCGTCGAGTTTTACAGGACCTCCAGTTAATGTGGGCGTCCAAACGACATACAAGGTCAGGATCGCCGACCTGTTTGGTGATTCACCGACTAGTCCATGGACCCGCCGAGTTTTATAGGCTTCATCTTTTGATTTCTTGAGTCCAATGACGGTCCAAGTCGGGCTCGCCGACCTTTTCAGCGAGTCGCCGACTGGAAATTTTGCTCGCCAACCTGCACTTTTCAAGCACATTCTACACTTCAACCTTCACAATCAACACGCGATTATTCCAAAAACAAAAAGAAAGAAAATAAAAACTTAGGTTGCCTCCCAAGCAGTGCCTTAGTTAACATCGTGGCACGATGCAAGTCCTCACTCAAACTTCATTCTTGGGGTTTTCCATAGTGTCACTAGGCAAACCCCCTTGTTGTTTTGGGTTTAAAT
>NW_026036240.1:0-694 GCF_019186545.1 Solanum stenotomum
TTTGTCTTGTTGTATAATCATACTTTACAAATAATAAATAGTATATGTTTCACATTTATAACTTCTTCTGTATCATTATCTTCCTATTTTTCGTCTCAATTAATAAATATTTGGAATCTTTCTATACTTATAATTGGCGGGAAAAAAATGGTATGTTTTGGAAAAAAGATTCCCAATATGCTCTAACGAATAAAATTAATGATGTTTTTTTTTTCTCCTGAAGTGTTTAATTTTAATGGTATGATAAGCTCTTGTTTAAAAATTAAACTCTAATTTTTTTTAAAAAAAAATCACATTTATGTAATTCATTGTACTAAGTATTAGTTTGTAAAACATTAGTCATCAATAGAAACTCGAACTCAAGAGTTATATTAATTGTCTCATCTAACATTACTAAGAGGGTGTTTGGATTGATTTAAAGTTGGTCAAATCTACTTTTAAGTTAGTTTTTGACTTCTGTAAGTGTTTGACAAATATAAAGAGTAACTTAAAGTAAGTTAGAAAGTGTTTGACAAGATAAAAAATGACTTACAATAAGTTTTTTAGATTCAATCTCTACTAAATACAAAGTTGCATTTGTTAAATCGAACTCTTCCGCGGCAAATCTTGGTTTAATCAAATTTTAATACACATACCTAATATTGAGTGGGAAAAAATGAAGAAAAAGTTACAAACCACAAGTCTATTAATATTT
>NW_026036241.1:0-222 GCF_019186545.1 Solanum stenotomum
ACGTAGGCGCCTACTCTGGGCTCGGTCTCAATATAATAAAAATTCCATTATCCCCAAGATCAAAGACTGGGACAATTTTTGCAGATGGCCTATAATTATTCAAAAAGGGAGAAGTTGAGATCACAAGTCATATTCACCATCAAATTGATTCAATGCTATAGCAACAAGAAATGCAGATTCAATGCCAAGACTTGATGGTTCAATGCAAGGCAACCATTTTCT
>NW_026036242.1:0-1257 GCF_019186545.1 Solanum stenotomum
GGTTCTTCGGTGCACCGTAGTTTCGGAAACCTTACACTGAACTCTGAACCGAATTTTTTCGGTTTGATTCGGTTTTTCGATAGTTATGCCCACCCCTAGTTAACATGAGTTTCGTTAGGATTTTAAGAGGTCGTTTGGTACAAACATTGATAATGCAGGGATTAGCAATGTAGGGATTAGTAACGAAGGAATTAGTAATGCAGGGATTAGTAGTGTAGGGATTATTTTTTGTCAAGTGTTTGGTTCATTGTTTTCCACTTGATCTTGTGTTTAATTTAAAACTCTACAAAAAAAAATATTTCCTATTATACCCTTTGTGTTATTATGAGATTGTTTATTTCATATATGTAATTGGGTCAAGGTAGATAACCGCCGAACAATATATTTTTTTTGTAGGATTATCTATTCCATTTAACTAGTTAAGCTATATATATATATATATATATATATATATATTGTTTGAAGGTGTGATGTATGTATTTTCTATTTTTTTGTTGGTCAAATATATCTTAAACTTAACATAGATTTAACACTACTTAAATTGTTCAATACCTAAAGCTTATATAAAAAAAACAAATAACTCAAGTGGTTAATCGACAAACTATCTTGAATAAAAAAAAGAGAATTTTTTTTTTAGTGAAATCATTAAATTACACTAAACAGATTTGGAGATTTAAAAAGAACATTTATAACCATTTCAATATAAATAAAAAGGAAATTAAATTACAAAAGAAATTTAGGATAAAGAATACGGGGATAGTTTAGTCATTTAGGGGTCTTATCCAAGGTTTGTTAAACCTTGGATTAGTCGTCCCTCCATTTTTTAGGAATAAGATAAGACCATATAGGGTAGATAAGCAATTCATGGATTAAACTAAATAAAGTAGCCAAACAATGTATTAGATGGACTAAATTTTAATCCATGCACTATTCTATTTAATACCGCCTACCAAATGGGTCCTAAGTGTTTAAAAATATATACAATACTTAACTGAAATATATTCGCTAGAAAAACATTCTGTATTAGTTTGATAGTAATATATTTAAGGGTGTAAGTAAATTTTGAGGGCAACTAAGTAAATACCCCCATAAAAATAAAATAATTATAAATATAGGTCTTTATATATTCATACTCTACTAAATAATTACACTATATACACCCAACTAATTTTGCTTAACCGATACTAAATCAGTATCATATACTGTATTGGTATCATTAAGTCTGATAATTTCGTTTAATTGATTTTAAACCAATAT
>NW_026036242.1:1377-15874 GCF_019186545.1 Solanum stenotomum
TATATATATATATTATTATTATTATTATTATTATTATTAAGGTTTCTTTTTCAGAAATTACTCATTAGTCAATAATACTTTAAGAGTATATATATATAGTCTTATAGTATCATTGAGAAATATGTATATACTCTTATAGTATTATTGACTAATGAATAATTTCTGAACAAGAAATCTTAATGATACCACAAGTCCACAACAATATACATATATTCTTATAGTATCATTGACTAATGAGTAATTTATGAACAAGAAATCTTAATGATACCACAACAATATACATATACCCTTGTAGTATCATTAACTAATGAGTAATTTTTTAACAAAAAACCTTAACGATACCAATACAGTATATATATACTGATTTAGTATCAGTTAAGCGAAATTATTAGTTTTAATGAAACAAATACAATATATAGTATTTATTTAGTATCAGTTAAGTGAAAATTATTAGTCTTAATTAATGAGGTATAGGCTGTAATTATTATGAGAGAATGGGTATATCAGGAATTACATTAGATTTAGATATAAATTTGTAATTGTTTTGGATTTTATAGATCATTTATGTAGTTTTTCCTAAATTTTCATGTCTATTAATGTATATATTTCATTGAAGTGACTGGAACTAAATTTTATTTTCTGTGATTGGTAAAGACATATTTACAGTATTTCATGCATGTTGTAATTTTTAAAATTTTAAATAAATATGAAGATTGTCCTCATTTGGATAAGTGTTACATCAACATATAAATAGAGATTAATGGATATGTACAAGAAAATATATATAACTAACGCAATTAATGAAGTATTTATTAAAACATAGTACTCCTAATTAATTATTTTCCTAATTATTACTCCGTCTGTCTTTATTTATTTGTCCATTTTCTGTTTGACACATATATTAAGAAAATAATAATTGACATAGTAAGTTTTCTATTTTAGCATTATTACTTGATAGAATTTCAAAATCAATTTACTCATTAAAGATGTTCTATCTTTTTCAAATTAATTAACTCTCTAAATAAATTAAGGGTATAATAGATTAAAACAAATAAAAAAACTTGATTTGTCAAAAATAACAAGCAAAAAGGGACAAATAAAAAGGGACAGAGGGAGTAAGTATTACAACAACTTTTTCATATTAATATTTTAATTCAATATTTTTCGTCGAAAAAATATTTTAAATGAATAAAATAAAAATTAATTCTTTATAATATTTTACATTAAACATATAAGTAAAAATTTTAATGTGGTAGTAACAAATATGTATTGTGTCATTTCTTTGAATCTTCCTATTGAATCTAGTCTAGTAGAGATAATTAATATAAAAATATCAATTGAAACAACTTCCCCTTTCGGTCTAATTTCTTGGTTTATTTCAGCTTGACTTGTTGAATTTAAGACTTTATGATCCAGCTTAATATGTTTTGGTGCTGGCAAGCTTTTATTGGATCATAAAAATGCAATTTTATACATTATAATATTCTTTTGCAAATCAACATCATTGCTTAAAATAAATAATTGAAATATGATCTTTATCTATTTTTGCTCGAAAGATCTGTCAAAGAAACCGTGTCCAATTTTTCATGGTTAGTCAATAGTCCAAACACTGTTTTTTTTTATAAAAAAAAATTAGTGTTGGATATCGTATTAGAACCTGATTAATTTGAATCTACGCCATATAGAGCTTCATTTGGGGAAAAACTGTCCCTATCAATAATTTTTTATACTCAAAACTCGAATCTAAAACCTCTAATTAAGGAAGAGTCCAAACACTGTTATGATCATTAAATTATTACTCTGATTTCCCTTCAAACAGAATTGTACCTCTCTTTTATCTCCCCAGGAATTTGAAATAGGAAAGAAAGAGAGTAATTTCCAGGTTAGTTCATTGAAAATACAGGAAATAGAATAGAACTTTTTGAAATTACAATACAATATATAGGAAACTAGGGTAAGTGAAATTTTCAAGGCACAAAGTTTTATATTAGTAGGCTTTTGGACATGTAATTGCATATCGCAATATGAAATTATGAAATGAAATTAGTGTTTAGATATGCGATTTCACGTTGATTTCATCGCATATTATATCATGAGATGAAATTCTAAATTCTCCAAAAAAAAATATGATTTGAGACTTGTTAAACTATTCGTAGTGCAAAATTTATTTTTCCAACAAAATAACTTCAAACAAATTTCATACAAATAATGAAATATACAATATGAAGTTAGATAAATTTTGGAAACAAAAAATCATATAATCAACAAGATGAAAGGAAGAAGAGTCAAGTCCTCTGAATTTACAGAGTTTCCTTAATGAAATTATTCCTCTCAAGTACCCGAGGTTATGGAATATATCCTCCCAGGATAAAATGACTCTTCACGACAAACAAATAGGGGTACCTCAAATTTGTTGTCCAGCGAACCACTCAATGACTTGTAATTACACTTGAAGTTTTTGGAAAAGCATAAATTGTTTTCTTACTATGTAGTGTTTTTCTTCTTGTAAACTTGTTTCAAAAACTTGTCTCAATATCTGAGAAAGATTCAGATATTTATAGCCTATAGGTGAGCACAATGATTCATGCATGATATGTGAAAGGTAGCCTAAAAATAAGAAAGGTTGCACGAAAATACGAAAGGTTGCATTTATCTGTCATAAGTATTCATGAATGGAATAACTTCATTCATACTTGCAACACTTTCACATTTTTAATTCACCAATCTTTATTCTATGTACAATTATCCATTCACACATTATACAATGAACCCAACAAGACTTTCAAATCATGGTTTGAGATTTTCCAAATTAAATACAAAAATTGACCCACAAGTTTAACATGTAAGACTGTTTAACTCATTTAACATATTACCTACACCAATAGTATTACATTATCAGTATATATAACTTAATTATAACGACGTTTGTTTTGTTGTATGGCAGAAGCCTGAGATGGATGGATTTGTAGCAACAATATGCATTAGGCAAGTAGAGGCGCGATATGAAATTTATATTCCCATCATAGCTTTAACAACACATACATATGAGAAAGTTTTCTTTACTTACCAAAACCCCTCAAGTTTGATTTGCTTTTGAAAGCTATAGATGATATAGAGAATAGAAATGTTTAAGAGATTATAAAAATATCTTTATTTCATCGAGTCGTTATGTGAGAGATAAAATAAAATTTCTCCAAAAGATGATCCTCAAGTGTTTATTCTTATAGTTTTTCTATTCGTTCTGAAGTTATGTGTCTTGTTTTTATTCTTGCGTAAACATTTTTGTGATGTGTTCAACATGAAATGCAATAGAGTTTTACTATGAAATGCACACACCAATACATTGATATTAACTTTCATATGTTTTATTGTAATTTAGCGAAATGTATCATCGAATCTTGGAGAAATGGTATTATATATAGGTCGTGGGCACTAGCTGTGGAATCAGTAAAGTTGTCATCACTGGCTAAAAATAATTTTTTGCTTTTTTCAAAAAAAAAAAAAAGAATCTTTTCTTATACATGGTAAATTCCAAATTTTCAAGTCAAGAGAATGAGGTAGGTTAGTCATTTTAGCATACTAAGTTTGTTTCGAGACTGATTAAAAAACCATTTGGATTGACTTAAAAAATAACTTTTAAGTGGAAAATAAAAAATAGGGAAGATCTATTTTGGTTTTTAACTTATTTTAAGTCATTTTGAACTAATTTTAAGTTATTTTTAACATTGTCAAACACTTTCTAACTTATTTTAAGTTATTTTTATTTTTGTCAAACACTTTCAAAAGTAAAAAACTGACGTAAAAGTAGGTTTGACCAACTTTAAAGCATTCCAAACACCCTCCAAGAATGGAGAAAAAATATCATTTTTCTCAGTTGTTAATTGTTATGATAATTAAAAATATAAAAACTATTAATGTTTTCCCTCCATGAATTAGTTTTCTTATTCAAGTAGTGAATACACAATGTCTTTCTTGCTGTTTTTCCCTTGTTTCCTCTTGTCATATTTTAATTTGTGTGGGGCCCAAAATATCATTATGCATTGGTAGGAAAAGAAAAAAAAAGGGTCCTATTAATGAAATCAAATATTTTATTCTCTTTTAACTTGTTATCTTTAAGTGAGTTTCCTTTTTAATTCTACTTGAGTTATAAGTATTAGATTAAAAAAAATCCTTAGATTCTTTATATATAATTTTCTTATATACATGAAGAAAAATGTCCTAGGAAGGAAAAACAATAAATAACAAGCCATTTTTTATCCACTATTGAATATTTTACCCTTTTTAGAACTCATTTCTTGAATATATAAATATTAATAAGTCCATTGACTTAGGAAAATTATTTAATTGAGTGAACAAGTAGAGGTAAGATGAAAATTTAGCCAGCTACAATTTTTAGTTTATTAATTTCTAATATTTTATATCGAAATACACAAATTTTTTATTTTTTTTCTAATTAATCATCCAGAAAATTATACATATATACTCACGGATCAAGAAATGAATCTAAGTTCATCCAAAATGCCAAGGCTAATGAGGAATTTCTCTCATCCTCATGTCTAAAACTCCTTTGTTTCCATGAATTCAATCTTATGGTTATGATTTATAAGCCCATTTGCAAATTCACCATTTTTATGTTCCAATTGCATTATTTCTTGAATTCACTTAATCATGATTATTGAATTTGACTATTGTACTTTATTTTTATGTTTAGCAACGTTTTTCATGGTCATCCTTGTTAGTCCTTTACATGATTTCTTAAGCGTATATTTCAAAGCATGATTTTAGAGCTTTTATGTTATTATGAAAGCTATTTTGAGAATCTACAAGTTAGGCATGTTCTAGAAAACTTTCTCATGATTTGAAAGATATGTTTTAGGAAGAGATTTCAGCACATAATGTTAGAAAGAAAGATTTGAGCTTCGTCTCACAGCAATACATGTTTTAGAATATATTTTTTTAGTAAGATTCATTATAAGCTTCTAGATAAGCTTAATAATAGATATGTTATGAGCTATATGGATAGTATGTTTTAGGAGTAGTTTTTAGCACAAAGTGAATGAGGGTTCTAAATAGCCCAAGTCTCAGATGTATGTGTAGCAGTAGGATTATGTTTCATCGCTTTTTCAATTGACCATTTAGCCCTAAAAGGCTCATATTAGTGAATTCACATTAGACATGCAAGTTCTATACTTTGGCAAGGCATAGGAAAGCCCATCCAACTAGGATCGTAAGTTGGACATCATCAGCTCACATGATGTATGTCCGTTAAGAGAAACTCTCACCTAAAAGATTTACTTCATTTATTTTATGCCTTCTTAATATTATCATTATAAGCTTTTCAGATAGCATGATTTTCATATATGCATCCTTTCAGACATGATTTCAAAAAATATGGTCTTTGATATACATTTTTATATTCTGTAATATCATGTCATATGTCACAATTTTGACGCTCAGTTCTTCAGTTATTGTTTTGTGTATAACTCATGCTCATATTTATAGTTCTTTCAGTTGTTTATATAATTGTTGATCTCATTCCTTACCTTGCATACCAATACATTTCATGTATTGACGCTACTTTGCGCTACATCATTTTATGATGTAGATTTCACCATCCTGATTTGAATTCGCGAGAAGATGTTCTACTAAATTCATTTACTTTCAGCATTGTGGCGAGTCCTCCTCGCATTCAAAGGACTTCAGTTATGAGTCGCTAGATTTTATTCATTTTAATTGTGTTAACTTTCAGATAGTCCAACGTCTTGTTCCGATAAATAATTTTGTTCAGTTTAGAAGCTTTTGGACATTAGTATTCACCTGTAATAGACTTTTTCTTGAACAACAATAATCAGTAGAATATAATTATTATAAATCAAGATCAAATAAATTATCAATTAGTTTTTAAATAAATAAACTAATGCATAATTTAAAACGACATTTATGAAATAAAACTGTTGAAATATGTGAAGGTCATTCTTTCTCTTCTTTTAAACCTTCTAGAACAATCATTAGCGATCTTAGAGTTTCTTATCCCACTATAGCGGCCTAATTAGACATTCAATTTCGCTATAATGGCCTAGATCCCGCTATATTGACTCACACTTACTTTTTTTTAATTAATTCACTGAAACGGATCGTTACATTCTCTTTTTTTTCATCTTTTTTTTTAACTCCAATTTTCTCGCCTCACTTTTAATTAGTTCTTTACGCTCTTCCTCCTCCTCCATTTCATCAATGTTTTGTTGCTCAATAAAGTTACGCATGATTAGCGTCAACATTTTTTCTTTGTCATTCATGATATTATCTACAAAAATAAAAATGATATTAATAAAGAGAAATTTTAAAAAATCAATATTTGCTTAGCGTTTTCTCCTCTTGATTATCATAATGGTCCTTTTTTTTGTTTGTTTGTTTAAATTCATACCCCACTCATTTGTATATTTATTAGACATTTGTCTTAGAGCACACATAATCGTAAAACATNTTCAGGATAATGTATGATTAAAAAAATTAAATTTATGATCAGTTGAGCCAATCACTATCTTAATCTCTTACCAGAGAGAAAAATAATGTTAATTTGCATAAGGTTGGTAGAAGCTTGCTTAGGTTGATTTATGTTGGGTTAAGAAACAATGTTTTCCCTAACCATTTAATTAATATTGAAAATGTTTAAGTAGAAATGGTAATATTAGTGTAAATAATATAGAAGTATATGAACGCGCATAAAATAAAAAAAATGTTCATCTAATATGGGACAAATAAAAATATTTATTAATCGAAAAAAAATATTTCGGATTGATTTATGTCCTATAATTTATGTATTGATTCTAAATTTCTGTTGAAAGAAATTAATGATGTACTTCTCTCTCTTAAACAAAAATTTATGGAGGACTAAAATCAGATAATGACGTGACAACTGATTAATATTATATAAAATGAAGTATCAATTATCATTAATATTAGTTCTTAATCACTTTTTTTTAATAATTTCTTCTCAAAATTCTCCTCATTTAATATTTTAATTTATCATATGAATTACTATGATTACCTTCATAAATGTCAAGAAAAAATTATGGATATATATATATAACGGGATCTAGGCCTTTATAGCGGAATTGGAGGTCCAATAAGACAGCTATAGCGGAATAAGTCACTTTTGATGAACAACAATAATAAGTAGAATATAATTATTATAAATCAAGACCAAATGAACAATTAATTAATTTTTAAATAAATAAACTAATGCATAATTTAAAACAACATTTAATTTCGATATAATGGCCTAGATCCCGCTATAGTGATCCACACTTACTTTTTTTTTAATTAGTTCACTTATAACCATGAAACGGATCGCTACATTCTCTTTTTATCATCTTTTTTTTCAAACTTCAATTTTCTCGCCTCACTTTTAATCAGTTCTTTATGCTCTTCCTCCTCTTCCAGTTCATCAAACGTTTTGTTTCTCAATAAAGTTACGTATGATTAGCGTCAATATTTTCTCTTTGTCATTCATGATATTATCTACAAAAATAAAAATAATATTAATAAAGAGAAATTTTAAAAAATCAATATTTGCTTAGCGTTTTCTCCTCTTGATTATCATAATGGTCCTTTTTTTTGTTTGTTTGTTTAAATTCATACCCCACTCATTTGTATATTTATTAGACATTTGTCTTAGAGCACACATAATCGTAAAACATGTATGAATTGAAGACCTAAACACTTTGCTAAACCTCAATTACGTGTGTTTTATATATCTAGTTGTCAGTTGATATCCTTGTCTTTAAATTATAATTAGTTAGTTGGTACTATATTGTCGTTTAATAGTATATAATATAATACAGTATATTACGTAACACTTACTTCATTTCTTATTTTTATGTGTTACCTCCGAATTAACGCCAATATTTCAGGTAAATTTCATAGATGATTATGTAATAATGATAATAATTATTATTTATATTAAAATTACTTAAACTATATTTTTAACACAAAAATCACAACTATATGAATCTTATGAATTGCCAGGTATAAACGGGAGATAAATTGGCAGAGTAGGTGAATTATGCGTTCAAGGCTTAAGGAGTCCACAACACAT
Organism: Solanum stenotomum; assembly: GCF_019186545.1. NCBI lineage: Eukaryota > Viridiplantae > Streptophyta > Magnoliopsida > Solanales > Solanaceae > Solanum > Solanum stenotomum. The sequence goes on from NW_026036242.1 coordinate 9,476, forward strand.
GTCGGCGCAGTAGATGATTGTCAATACAAGAAAATTGCAACTACATATACCAATAGTCATTCTAAAAACTATCCAATTACATAAACGGTACTACCATATTTACTGATTCTCCGTATAGATTGAAATGATTACGTATTAGTTCACTAATTAATAATTTTATATCAGATTTCAAGTTAGATACACTGTAAAATACAAATATATAGGGAAAGTGGCGAGCAAGAGGGGAGAGAGGTAGGAAGAGAGCAAGAGAGTATGTGTATCTCAGATATATGTGAATCACACTATATATATGTATATGAGATACCAAATACATAGGGAGAGAGGCGAGCGAGAGAGGGAGAGAGGCAAATGAGATAGGAGAGAGGCGAGCGAGAGAGTCATATACATGTGAATCCACTTGGATATAATGTATTTAAAATAAATTACACATAATTTTGTCCCCATGTATCTTGGGACCGAAACATGGCACAAATTATAAATTCAAAAACTCACGAAAAGGTACGTAATTAGATTCTAAACTAGGGAGATTTGTGTTGTTTGCCCTTCTTTCTTTCTTTTTTGTCATTTGATTATATTCAATTTGTATTTTCTTATATGGTACAATTGAATAATAAAAAAAAAATCGAATCAAATCAAATTTATTTTCCCACTGGTGCAACAAAATCAAACCAAAATAGAGTAATATAAAAATCAGACCAAATACTAACACACGTACGAGATTCAAGTTTGGTGCTAAATCAAGAATTTTCTCCATTAAATGGCACAACATGTAATCTCTTCTTAATAATTGGCAACATTTAGCCCCTTTTTATTTTTATAACAAAAAAAGGTTTTTTAAAATTAAATTTGGCATAATTTAGCCCACGTTATTCTATGAAAAGTTATTTATATTTTAGTTAATTGTTTTTAAGTTGGTGACAGCATGTGGCAGTTTTATTGAAAAGTGGGTCATTATTTCCTTTTTTTTCTCCTCTTTTTTCCATATGCATGTTTAATTTTATTGGTAAACATTTATATCTTTCTTCTTCCATTCTTTTAAACAAAAGTTGATGTTACATCTTCTCTAGCAGCTTTACATGCATTCTGTAAAAATATTTGAAATTGTGTCATTTTTTTTCTTCACCTTTTATTTTGTTGTTAACTTTTTTCTTGGTTTTTTAATTTTTAAAGCTTTAGGTTTATATATTTAGGAGATAGTAATTGATTGTGGGCATCAATTGTCATGGTTAAGAAAAAAATTCATACAATTACTCCTAAAAAAGGAGATTCTGATTCTAATTTTGTTGATTCTCCACCCAAAACTTCAAATTTTAGCCATGCAAGTACTTCGCAGTATCTGATTCGTAGCAAGGATAATTTTAGAGGTAAACAATGTGAATCGATCGGTGTTGTTGATAAAAAGGTCAAGAAAATAGTTATTTCAGTTGAGGTTGCTAGAAGGAGAAGGATTATAGAAAGCGATGACGAGGAAGACGATGATGACAAAGTTATTGAAAGTGTGGTTGATAGTCGCGTCTTGAAGGTATTTTTTGTGTCATTATTATTGTGAAATTTTTTTTGGGTCATTAGTGTAGTCTTGATTTTTTATTTTTTATTTTTTTAAAAAAAATTCAATCATAGTGTATTGTATAGTTTGTTGGTATTTCATATAAACAGTACCCTTTTTATTCCATATTAAAAGGTATAATGTATACATATTAGTTTATATATAGTTTAAATAAACTAATTACACTATAGTTCTAGTTAGAACAGTGGATCATTGATAGTATTGTTTGTCTTACACATAGTGATAGATACTAACTAGTTATTGTTGCTATCAATCATATTAGAAAGTTAAGCTTTGATTTTTTTTTACTTTGCTCTTATGTTTTTTTTTGTTTTTTTTTAATATTGTAATAATATGATAGATGATAGTGTGAGCACTACTTTTCTAAGTACACGAATTAATATGTAGGCAGCGAAAATAGTAAATTTCATCTTCCTTTACAATGGTATGCAATTTCTTTTCTAAGAAAGACATTATAAAGGAAGCAAATTTTTTTTAGATTTTATTAGCGGTACCTCAAGAGACGTTTGTATTGTATTAAATTGAAATAAAAAGATGATAGTGTGTAGTTATCGAAAATCAGAATGTAGAAAGATGAAAGTGTGTGAGCAATTTCTTGTAATTCCAATAGTTAATACAAATACAGTTTTTTTTTTTTTTGTATAATTTTTAATTAGTGTATTGTAAAGTTTGATGTTGTTTCATATAAGCAGCGTTGATATTATTTTGTAATAAAATTTATCATGTATACATGTTAAGTTATATTACGTAGTAAACATTGTCTAATAGAATGAACATTGATAAGAAGCAACTTGCCAATTGTTTCTTGAATAAGAAATGGATGCTGTTAAGATTGTTGTTTTGTATTTTACATACACTTTCTTGTTGTCCGCTGTAGCAAGTGTGGCAGTGATCTTATTGACAAAGCTGAAGAACAAAAAAAAAAAATATCCAAAGGAGGAAAGAGGATATCATTCAAGAGTGCAAATTGGTGAAAGATGATGGTGAGGACATAATATTAAGGAATAGAATTGAAAAGGTATTTACTACATTTCATAATTAGTAAATTTTATATCATGCAGATTATTATCTTATTATGTTTGATATAATTAATTAGTTACAGTTGTATAAAGATGAAAATACTTATGTTTGACATGTTATGATTTATGATTGTTTAATTTTGATCCTTTAGGAAATATTTAACATGTTAGTGTTGTATTGTGATTAATAATAGTCAATTAGCTAAGCATGTTATTTGTTTTGTATATTAATTTTTACGTTTAACTGATTAATTTTTTCTTTTGCTTCTTTGTCTAAAGACAAAGCACTCCTCATCTGATCCCATTAATCTTCAACACCATAAAAAATACTCCTTGTTTGATGCTGGAAGAGATGTGGAATGCCATAAAGAGTTTGTTCTTAGGAGTGAGTTTGAAAAGGTATATGTTCTTTATTATTTATACAACTTTCCATATTTTTTTTTAATATCATAAAATTGAATTTTTTTTCTTAATTTTACAGCTTAGCAGTGAATTTAATTTATTTAAGAAGCTTGTGGAACAGAAGCTGCTTAATACATCTGGTCTTGATAATACAAATCATGAGGTTTAATTTTTATTTAAAATTTTCCTATTGTGTTAATATCTATTATGTTATAATTGATGGTTGAGTTAATTATACTTTTTGTGGACATTAGAGTGGTACGAGCTACAAGAAGGGAGTTGATGATGAAAAATATTCGGATGATGATATTGGTGTATCCAAGAGTAATGGAATGCAGAATAATGAGGTAAATGTACATATTAATATTTATTTTATTTTCTGGTACAAAATGAATTTGATTTTATTAGTTTTTTTTAAAAAATTGTTCAAAATTGATAGTTTGTAGCATGGAGATGGTTGACTATAAGATGTATTCAGAAATAAATATTATATTGGATGTTGTTTTTTAGGATGTTATACAATTTGAAATTTCTAGCAATGAGAACAACAAAACATGTCAAATTGATGTTGTTGAAAAATTTGAAGATAGTGTTAAGTTGCTGAATAAAGGTATGTGGGTATAAAATATGCTCTTTGTTTCTTTTCTTGCTTTGTTGTGATATTAAATACATATTTCTTTAAATAGATTTGACATCATTTGAAGCGGGTGATTTTAGTATTCCCATTGATTCACAAGTGATGGTATTATATGACGAGACGATTAATCAGTGTAAGAAATTAAAAGAGATAAATTCACCCCAGCCCATTAATATTGAGGATCATGTTATAATTGTGGATGATACTCCAATGCTCTCGAAAAGAGTCAAGACTTTGAAAAAGTTATAATATCGTCATTTGTTATTGAATTTGACAGTGTTGAAGATATTAAGAATGAATATGGTAAAAGAAAATTTTATACTATCAAGTATCCTTTCAATGAATCAATTGATGAAGACGTTGATTATGAATTGATGATTGAATTTGCTAGTTTTGTAGATAAATGGGCTTTGAAAGGTAGAACCAGGTATGAATAGTTTTATGTCTGACATTTTTACTTGTATACATTTATTTGTTGTGTATTTCTAGTTTGTTAGAAGTTTTACTTATAAGATACACATGTATTTTAGGAGTTTTGTTGATGCAAACATAAAACTACATGTGCATCTTATAAGTAAAACTTCTAACAAACTAGAAATACACAACAAATAAATGTATACAAGTAAAAATGCATTTAAAGCTACAAAACACATTGTAGCTAAATATGAAATTTTCTGTAGCTAAACATTTTAGCCATAAAATATTTTTTCGTAGCATTCTTGGCAAGATGTAGGGTGGCTAAAAGTTAGCTACAAACTTTACATGGCCTGTGGCTAAGGACTAATACTTATAGCTGCTAAAAAAAATTGAGTTGTAGCTATAATAGTACAAATTCTTGCTACAAAATATATACTTGTAGCAAAATATTTTTACTCTTTTGCCACAACAAATTAAATCTATAGCAAGTTTTATATTGTAGACACAATATATTCTATTGTAGCAAATGACTTGATTTATTTTCTATGAAAATTTAAAATTTGTGGCTATTTTATATTTTTAATCTTGTGGCAAGGATACTTGTATTTATCTACAATTTTTAAAAATTATAGCTATAAAATTAAAGCATTTGCCACAAATATTTTTTCACAAAGCTAAGATTTGAAACTTTTTGCCATGACATACATAAATTATAGCTAGTATTTTTAATTTTGCTATGAAAAGTGAAAATGTATCGCCTTATTTTTTATAATTACATATAGATTTAGTCATAATTACAAAAATTCATTACTACAAATTGAAGAATAGTGACATAAACATTATTAATCACAAGAATTTTTATAATGTAGCTCAAAAATAAATTTCAACAATTTTGTTACTATAAATTTGAAAGGATTTTCCACAAGCTTTGTTAGTCAAAAAAGATACATAATGTAACCATGAATACACTTTTGAGATTCTAAAATAATTCTCAGCTTACATATAATTGCATTCCAAAATTTGAGAATAGTCATAATATACAATTCTTGTAAGACATCGTCTTCTTTGAGTCTAAAGCAACATAGTCTTCGCCTATTTTTCCGTCCACAATCTTCAATTGCACCTTAGCTTGATCAACATCAGTTCCAATTTGTCATTTATATGCCCTTATTTCATAAATATGCCTATCAATAATGGTAAATATTTTATCACCAAGAATGTAATGATTTAAAATTTCAAGAAAAAAATATAATTGTCTATGATCATTTTTTTACAAAAATGTTTAGCAAATAACAAAAATACAAAGAAAACAAAGGAGTAAGCAAACCTGTAACTTTTAAACTTCTTAAAACCTGTAGATATGGATCTCAAATTTTAGTATCAATTATAAAACTCATACCTAATTAGAAAATTTATTTTACATTAATAAACATATACAATCCATTGTAATACCCATCGACTCAAACTAGGACAATAATCTCTTGCAAAATATAGAATATATTTGTGTATGATAAATTATTTGTGGTTCAATCTTTTCTTGAACCTACAAAAAGAAGAAAAAAAATATTAGAAGCAAAAAAATTGAACAAAGGGGGAAGGGGCAGACAAGAAGGATATGGGAAGAGTGGAAAGGATATCTAGGTTTTTATTAAATGGGTTTTAAAATTTTGGGGGGAACTTTTGATCTTTTGCAATTTTTAATTTTTGGGGTTAAGAGTTTTTGGATCTAAATGGGGAAGGGGGGAGACGGTTGGAGAATTATTTTTGGTGAAGATTAATGCTTTGCTTTTATAGTTATTATTTTTGCTTATTTTAAAATTAACAAATACAATATTCTTTTATATATAACAAATACAACAATTGTTATGATAAAATTAACAATTGTTATCGATAATAACAAAGAAAATTGTCTCATAAAAATAAAAATAATTAATAATATTAACAGTAATAAAATAAATATATTATCTATTCTGCTTTTCAAAATTTTTAACTTATACTTCTTATGTCTCATATTAATTGTCCAATAACAATAATAATAACATAACTAGTGAAATCTCATAAGTGGGTCTAAGAAGAATAAAGTGTACCTAGACGTTACCACTATCTCGTGAAGGTAGGGAGACCATCGACTCATATTAGTTGTTCACATTAATAAAAATAGTTATCTCAAATTAATTGTCAATTTATGAAATAAAGATAGAAATTAATTATCATGTTTTCAATTTCCCTTACAATTAATTCTTTTTAAAAAGTGTAAACAAGTTTATGAAGTTTTAGATAAAAAAAATATTATGGCGTAAAGTAGTAAAAATGATCCTTTTTATTTCTAATTACTTAGCATTGTATCAAAGAAAAAA
>NW_026036243.1:0-281 GCF_019186545.1 Solanum stenotomum
GAAGAGTTTAGAAATAAGAAAGCTAAGATATGAAATGAGTCTGGACAGCAGAAAAGTAATGTGAACCGTTCGTCCTTTCAACAAAAGCAAAAGGGACCTGCTCTATCATCTGCAAGTGCACCTGCACCTAGAAACAAAGGTGAGTATAATGGCCAGAATCCGCAGAACTTCAGAGCTAGACCTGCACGGTCTCAAGGTAGTGTGGCGCAAGGAGGCAACTGGGCTTCTGCATGTGCTAGGTGTGGTACAATCTTCCTAGGTAAGTGTCGTGATGGCTAGTC
>NW_026036244.1:0-264 GCF_019186545.1 Solanum stenotomum
ACTCGACTAAAAAGAATTTGAAAAAAAAATTAAACTTACTCAAAATGAATAACAAAATAGAAAACTTTCCCAAGAATTCATCTAAATTAACAAAATAAAATGTTTAAAAGTTAGCGATCATCAACATATATATTCACAAATAGAGTAGATAACTAAATAAAATAAAGAACTGGATAAAAAGGGAACTTTGGCACCTTTATGGTTCTGCCGCCACAGCCGCCACAACTGCACTCAAGTTGAGACTTTTCAAGTCCAATTTTTCAG
>NW_026036245.1:0-850 GCF_019186545.1 Solanum stenotomum
TTGACTATAGACAGTTGAACAAGGTGACGATGAAGAATCGATATCCTCTGCCTAGGATCGATGACCTATTTGACCAGCTACAGGGAGCTTCAGTGTTCTCTAAGATTGATTTGAGGTCCGGTTACCACCAGTTGAGGATTAGGGCAGCGGACATCCCTAAGACTGCATTTAGGACCCGCTATGGCCATTATGAGTTCTTGGTGATGTCATTTGGGTTGACTAATGCCCCTGCTGCCTTTATGGACTTGATGACGCGTGTGTTCAGGCCCTATCTTGATTCCTTCGTCATAGTATTCATTGATGATATTTTGAAATACTCGCGGAGTAGGGGTGATCATGAGCAGCATTTGAGAGTTGTGCTCCAGACTTTGAGAGATCAGCGGCTTTATGCCAAGTTCTCAAAGTACCAGTTTTGGTTTGACTCCGTGGCGTTCTTGGGGCATGTTGTATCTAAGGAGGGCATTATGGTAAATCCGGCGAAGATTGAGGTGATTCGTGATTGGGCTAGGCCCACCTCAGTTACTGAGATTCGGAGCTTCGTCGGACTAGCAGGCTACTACAGACGATTTGTGGAGAGTTTCTCTACCTTGGCAGCACCTCTGACCCGGTTGACTCGTGTTGATGTTCCCTTTGTTTGGTCAGAGGAGTGTGAGGCGAGCTCTTTGAGGCTCAAGGAGTTATTGACCACCGCTCCTATATTGACTCTTCCAGTTGAGGGCGAGGGCTTCACGGTATATTGTGACGCATCCGGCGTTGGTTTGGGTTGTGTATTGATGCAGCAGGGCCGGGTTATTGCTTATGCGTCGAGGCAGCTTAAGATTCTTGAGCGCAACTACCCCACCCATGACTT
>NW_026036246.1:0-353 GCF_019186545.1 Solanum stenotomum
ATTGTAGTATAACTCTAAGTGTAGCTAATCTAGGACTCCACAAACTTTCTATAACAACTCATATATAAGGAGCATATACTCGACGATTCATTTATCAATACAATCTTTGATTGCTCTCATATATTCTTTTACTTAATATTTCTGCATATATAACTATCTTATCGAAAAACTTGAGTTATTAAAAAAACACATTTTTATATACTTAATTATGTTCTCAACAGAACTCTCGAAGAAGTGTCAATTTGACTCCAATATTTATCATTTTGCTATACAAAGAAGCAAACCAGCTGATTAACTTCCTTGCAAAGACAACACATCCTCAAAGGACCTCAAAAGAACCTAATATGTAGTAG
>NW_026036247.1:0-314 GCF_019186545.1 Solanum stenotomum
GTAAAAGGCGTTTTTGGGAAAATCGGCAGACGCAAAACGCCTTTAGGTGCTTTGGTTGCGTAGATCTCGAAAAAATAAGCGGATTCAAAAAAAAAATCGCCTGAAACGGACACCCGAGGCCCGAATTATGGCCGTTTGAAGTTTCCTAAATTCAAAGCCACCTTCCACCTTTAAGATGCTGAATTTCAAATGGCCGTAACTTTCGGCTCGAACGTCCGTTTGACGCAATATTTTTTTTGAAAACTCGTATTTTTTCGAGAGCTATGTGAAGAACCTATCGCCTTTGTATGAATTTCCTTTTATTTTTTTCGTCA
>NW_026036248.1:0-426 GCF_019186545.1 Solanum stenotomum
ATGCTCTTATAATGAACAAATTCGAAAGTTTTGAAATGCCTCTGTTGTCATCCAACAGAAGCAAACAAATAGAGATTAGAACTTATTTCTTAAAGTTGTAAAAACTAGCAGATATGGAGGGGAAAGAGGCGGCTGAAAAACTTGTCTTTGTGAATATATAAGGATGTATTTATAGGTGAAGTTAGGGTTATGATTTGTTGGGAGGGAAAATATCCGTTTGAAATTGGTCAAATTTGGCAGAGATATTGCTGCATATAATCATCCAAAATAGTGAGATTTTGTTTGAAATTTGAAAGCAGCTGCTGCGTTTTGAAGCATGAAACAAGAAAGTATTCGTTTGCTGCCTCAATCAAGGACAAAATTAAGCTCAAAACAGAAGGATGAAAGCTGTCAATGGTTGCACTATATTGGAACTTTGCTTAGAAG
>NW_026036249.1:0-426 GCF_019186545.1 Solanum stenotomum
AAATATAATTTCTTATAAGATTCTGGCAGAATTTTTATGGTTGGTCCATATAATATCCACCATTTGCAGAACCAGTTAGGAATATTCCTGTCAAAAATATTTGAACATAATTTGATAAACCATGAGTGTTTTCTATTAGCATTTTCATATAGAAGGACTTTATTAAATCCATCAACATAATCCCAATAATTATATTTTACTGGGACCTTTTGTTCCGGATGGATATAATCCAATTCCTTTAAGGTGCTCATACCCCATTCTTCTGGTGATATTATCTTTTTAATAACTAATTTTGAAAAGTTATAAACTTTCTTGGTATTAGCAGGATGAAAATGCTGGAANTAGATGAGAGTATAATCTCATAATGCATTCTGTATTTATATGTTGTAGCCGTATACGCTACTGTATCCAGATACCTAGTCATTA
>NW_026036250.1:0-420 GCF_019186545.1 Solanum stenotomum
AGAAGTGTAATGGGAAATGATAAAACTCTGTATTTAGTTGGAAATTACTTTTCTTTTCAAAATAAAGATTAAAATGTCATATTTAGTTGGATGCTTTCTTTTTAAATTTAATAATAATAATATTATTATTATTATTATTATTATTATTATTATTATTATTATTATTATAGATCTTAGAGATTATAAGTTGTCTTTTCTTTAAAAATATTTATTTTAAAAATACAAACAACAAAAAAGAAAATTGAGATAAACTTCAAAATATTAAATATTATTTAAATGATGAATTTTAAAAGAAACTTCCATACGTGGGCTTATAATATGAGGATATCTAATTAGATGTCATTTTGAAATGATAAAATTAAATTAATTTTTAATATGTAATTAGTTTTAATTTATTTAAAAAGTTTATTCAAATATATA
>NW_026036251.1:0-324 GCF_019186545.1 Solanum stenotomum
TGCGTTTGTATAAAAAACGAGAGAGGCGGCGAGGGAGAGAATGAGAGTGGCGAGCGAGATTCACTAGGAGAGAGGTGAAATAGCAACAGTTTGCTATGAGGTACAATTAAATCAAACTATATTTATAGCATTTAATTTGAATTAATAGTTTGCTATTATATACAATTTTCCCTTTTAAAAATGAACCCAACATATGCAGATGCGAGAAATAGACCATTCTGTATTTACATTTTCAAACTAGAAATACTAATTAACATCGATTTGCTTATTTAGACAAAAAATAAGAGAGTAAAATAAGCAGAATAAGATTTTAAAAAAAGAAAA
>NW_026036252.1:0-395 GCF_019186545.1 Solanum stenotomum
TATGAGATCTTGAGTGATATCCTAGTGATGGCCTTAGAAAAGGATGCTACTAGGGTTGACTTGGAAGAATTTTTGGGATGAAGGTACCGGTATGTGGTAATTTCATATGAGAGTAAGTGTTATGTTGATTTCCGGTACTACCTTATCTTGTATGATGCCTTATGAGGCTATGAGGCTTAGAGTTCTCCGGATGAGTTAATAGAACCTTTTTCGGATTTTACCCCGGTTAATGGTTTAAAGTTAGAAAAAAAAAAGGGGTTTGTGAAGAATATCTCTTACCTTGTTCCCCTAGGAATACTCTTGTTGACTTAGTGAAACTTGGCATGTTAAGCCTTGATGTGACTCTTAGTATGGATGGGTTGCATAGTTGGTGTGTTTTTATTGATGATAGGGCT
>NW_026036253.1:0-363 GCF_019186545.1 Solanum stenotomum
GCATGAAAACCATAAACATCACAAAATAATTCCATTTCATGATAATATGCAAAAATAGACCATAATAGAATGTGTAGTAGTAATTCCATAATTCAAGAGTTCATAAATGATCATAAGGACCCATAAACTTGAAGTAAAATAGAGGATAAATGGTTGGACTTATGGAAAGGAAGGTTTCCACAATCAACCCACATACCTCAACTTTGGAGAATCCTTGATGAAGATTGGAATGGAGAATTGATGCTTGAGATTGAGTCTTGAATCCGGAATTAGAACTTGAGATGTTTGAATTTGGTTGAAGATCTTGGTGGAATTTTGGAGAGGGATTAGTGAGTGTTTTGAGTGTTTTGAAGCTAGAAAGAA
>NW_026036254.1:0-504 GCF_019186545.1 Solanum stenotomum
GATTTTTTCAGCAGCTTTTCATAAACTTGTCTGGTTAAGTTATATTTGACCTAGTCTTACTGATTAATCAGTCATCATAATAGAGACAACGCCATTTCTTTTAGTAACTTAGTATGTGATAGTTCAACACTAACAGTTTAGCCCATCATTGGGCTTATGAACATAGAGCAGTGAATAAGAACAAGAATAATAAATAGTACCTTAATATGGAAGCTTCAAACCAAATTGCAAACTTTTATTCAAACTCGGGAAAAATATTACAAGAGAGAGAGAATTTTTTTAAAGAGAGAGAGAGGGGGTTCTAAAACCTGCCTCTGAACTAATACACACTTCCTCTTATATAGAGGTTACACACACTCACAACAATAATAGAAATGGCCCACAACTTTATTCTGGCCAATAAACATAAGATAAAACCGACAAACATTAATGGCCTTCACATGGGCTGGGCCACTATCTTTATAAAAGAAAAAAGTAAAAGTAAAAGGACACCCACTAAACTTT
>NW_026036255.1:0-1255 GCF_019186545.1 Solanum stenotomum
TATGGGTTGTATAATTCTATCATCTGCTTGGTATATTTCTATGAGTGTATTTATTCCTTTTCTAAAACATGCTTTTATTAGTATTTCTGTTCCTCCTAAATGTACATATTTAATTGGATTTTTAGCCTTAATATCTTGTATTTCTTTATTTATTATTCGTTTATTTATTATTGGTATTTTGGCCTTTCCTTTAGTGTATTTGCAATCTATGATATGTTCTCTTTGACTTACTACATAATATTCTTCTTTTTGTCATTTAAACCAGTTTCTTATTGTTGGTATTTCGAATATTTTTGCTACGCTTAGGTCTAATTCTTTTCCTTTTATTTGTTCAAATATATTATTTTTTGTTCTGCTGATTCTTCATCTTGATATTTTTCTTTAGTTATTATTTGTATATCTTTTTCAGTCATTGATATCGTATTCATTATCTGATTCTATTACTGGATTATTTTCCATTTCACTTTCCGATAATTCATATATACTATCATTGCTTTCTAATTCATAATCTACGTACTCTATTTGTGTATATTTTTCATTGTCTATTATTATTTTTGATATTTGTTTTTTCTTTGGATTTTTAGGTAATTTACAATTTCTAGCTATATGTCCTAATTTTCCACAATTATAACAAGTACATTCCGTTAGTTTTCTTTTTGGTCTATATGGTCTTTTGGTTTTATAGTTTTTTACATAGTATCTTCTTCTTGGTTTTTTATATTTATATTTTGATCTGTATTTTTTATTTTATTGCTTTCTATTTTTATAATACTTATCCGTACAGCCAAATTGAGGTGCTGTTTTATTTTTACAACATGCTAAGTTTTTTATTAATATTTTTTCCATTTTTATTTCTTCTTTATGTTTTTCACATAGTTCCATAAAGCATCGTTGCAAGAATTTCATTCTAGTTCCTAAGGTGTCCGTTAATTCTGTTTCATTCCAACTTTTATTATTTTTGAATTAAAAGGTTCTGCTAATTTTGTAAAATATAATTTTCTTATTTCTTTACTTTCTTCTGTGCTTTGTGTTCCTTTATAATAGTATTCTCTAAATGCACATGTATATTCATCTATGTAACACATATTACATATTGCTAATTTTGTCATTAGATTCCGATTTATGATTTTTTCTTTATTTTGTTCTTCTACCTCTGTTGTCATACTACTAAATTCATTTTTTATAACTATTTCGTATTTATATAATATTTCCATAGTTGTAGTGGCAATACCACCATCAAATTTTTTATTATTTC
>NW_026036256.1:0-309 GCF_019186545.1 Solanum stenotomum
AGAGAAACTATATGTAACAACCCAACCCTTCATTTTAAGTATTAGCACCCCATTCCTTGATTTGAGACTTCCAGTAGGTTCATACAATGTTTTGTATTATGTTGGGAAGTTTGGTTTTGGTTCATATGATGTTTTCTTAGATATTTCTTTGGCCCCCTAAGTTTTACCTCGCCCCACCCTTATCTACCATCCCATTCTGCCACCTCACATCCCTAGGTGTTGATGGGTGGAGATTGGGTTGAGAATTCTCTAGTTAGTTGGTCCTTAATCTAGCTGGAAATTAGATAGGCATAGCCCGTGCTAAGCACG
>NW_026036257.1:0-309 GCF_019186545.1 Solanum stenotomum
AATTCAGACAAAGGCGATGGGTTCCTCACATACGTCTCGAAAAAATACGACGTTTCAAAGAAAAGATTGCGTCAAACGGACGTTCGAGCCGAAAGTTACGGCCGTTTGAAATTCAGCATCTTAAAGTTGGAAGGTGGCTTTGAATTTAGGAAACTTCAAACGGCCATAAATCGGGCCTCGTGTGTCCGTTTCAGGCGATTTTTTTCTTGAATCTGCGTATTTTTTCGAGATCTACGCAACCAAACTGCCCAAAGGAGGTTTGCGAGTGCCTATTTTCCCAAAAACGCGTTTAACTGATTCTTACGCGCG
>NW_026036258.1:0-705 GCF_019186545.1 Solanum stenotomum
GATTGTCCTACTCTTACGGCTAGAGGAAAAGAGGCAAAGCAAGCTTCTAAAGATGGAACGGTTCCTATTCCTCCAAATTATGGTCGTTTCTATGCCCTCCAAGCTAGCAAGGACAAGGAAGCTAATTCGAGAAAAGGCGCCGGTAAGTTTTAGTTCCTTATGGTCATGAATGTCTTGATGAGGTTTCTATGTTGTTGTTTCTCATGTTTGCCTTAGTTGAGTTTGGGGGGATGCTATGTTGAATAGCAAGGTTGTTGAGAGTGTTGATATCCTTATCTCATTCCTTCTATTCTTATTCAAGCTTGAGACCAAGAGTTCCTAGTAGCTTGTTTTATGTTTTGGAGTCTTGGGTGAAAATGAGTTTTCATAAATATGTTCCTCATATTGATGTGCATTTAGTTGAGTTGTCTATATGTTTCATGAGGATAAATGTTAAACATGCTTAAATGTTGCATAATTGTACTTTTATGAGAAAATTGCATAATGTGCCTAATAATTTTGGGATGAGTGTGATGTAAATTGGAGAAGGAAGTTCATCCAATGAAATGAGAAATGGTAAAGTTTGATGCATAAGGAATTGGTAGATGTATTCCTAATTTCTTGAATTGCATGAAGTTGTTTGAGCCTCATTGATGTGGAGTTGATGTTTCCTCCGATATTTATGTACTTGTATTAACGTTGTATGCATGTTGATGGGTTGTATAC
>NW_026036259.1:0-306 GCF_019186545.1 Solanum stenotomum
TGTGAAAGAGTGAAACAAGTGAGATTTCTAGAAACCCATAAGACACACACTGCACGAAAGCGAAACAAAAGAGGAAATTTTCCTAAGGACATCCTGTAGCCTCCCGAAGATAAGTTACGGACGTCTCCGCACCGATCCGCAGGACTCTACTAGACGTTAGCTCTGTATAAGTGAGACCAATAATCGCACCGACTCACACTGAAAACCTCGGGAGTCATGTCGACCACGCTACTAGCCTAAAATGACCCTTCCGGAGCTGATGAAATCGTCAGAATTAGGTTCCGATGTCATCTTCTTGAACTTTTG
>NW_026036260.1:0-1248 GCF_019186545.1 Solanum stenotomum
TTTATTTTTTTCGTCATATTTCGACGCGAGTAATAATCAGTAAAAGGCGGTTTTGGGAAAATCGGCACGCGCAAACCGCCTTTAGGCAGTTTGGTTGTGTAGATCTCGAAAAAATACGCGGATTTAAAAAAAAAATCGCCTGAAACGGACAACCGAGGCCCGAGTTATGGCCGTTTGAAGTTTCCTGAATTCAAAGCCACCTTCCACCTTTAAGATGCTGAATTTCAAATGGCCGTAACTTTCGGCTCGAACGTCCGTTTGACGCAATATTTTTTTTGAAACCACTAATTTTTTCGATACCTATATGAAGAACCCATCGCCTTTGTCTGGATTTCCTTTTATTTTGTTCGTCATATTTCGACGCGCGTAAGAATCAGTAAAAGGCATTTTTCGGAAAATCGGCACGCGCAAACCGCCTTTAGGTAGTTTTGTTGCGTAGATCTCGAAAAAATACGCAGATTCAAAAAAAAAATTGCCTGAAACGGACAACCGAGGCCCGAGTTATGGCCGTTTGAAGTTTCCTGAATTCAAAGCCACCTTCCACCTTTAAGATGCTGAATTTCAAATGGCCGTAACTTTCGGCTCGAACGTCCGTTTGACGCAATCTTTTTTTTGAAGCGTCGTATTTTTTTGAGACCTATATGAAGAACCCATCGTCTTTGTCTGAATTTCCTTTTACTTTTTTCGTCATATTTCGATGCGCGTAAGAATCAGTAAAAGACATTTTTGGGAAAATCGTCACGCGCAAACCGCCTTTAGGCAGTTTGGTTGCGTAGATCTCGAAAAAATACGCGGATTTAAAAAAAAAATCGCCTGAAACGGACAACCGAGGCCCGAGTTATGGCCGTTTGAAGTTTNGTTATGGCCGTTTGAAGTTTCCTGAATTCAAAGCCACCTTCCACCTTTAAGATGCAGAATTTCAAATAGCCGTAACTTTCGGCTAGAACGTCCGTTTGACGCAATCTTTTTTTTGAAACCTCGTATTTTTTCGAGATCTATATGAAGAACCCATTGCCTTTGTCTGAATTTCCTTTTATTTTTTTCATCATATTTCGATGCGTATAAGAATCAGTAAAAGGCGTTTTTGGAAAAATCGGCACGCGCAAACCGCCTTTAGGTATTTTGGTTGCGTAGATCTCGAAAAAATACTCGGATTTAAAAAAAAAATCGCCTGAAACGGACATCCGAGGCCCGAGTTATGGCCGTTTGAAATTTTCTGAATTCAAAGCCACCTTCCACCTTTAAGAT
>NW_026036261.1:0-427 GCF_019186545.1 Solanum stenotomum
GTCCATCTTAGGACTTCTTTTTTTTGGGGATCCAAAAATTCAGTTTTCAGCCCTTTCACTGCTTTCCACCTGTTCGACAATTTCTTTCACTCGGAAATGAGGTTGACTCGATAAAGGAGTCTGAACCTTCATGGCTCAATTCGAAGTGCGAGAGAGGGGCAAAGAAGTCCACAATGGACTCGAGAGGAATTTTCACATGCAAACATAACAAGGCAAGGAATTAATACATTATCCAACTCAATATAACAAAATAAAACATATAATCCTATTAAAGTAATTCGTACAGGGAGTGTTAGTAACTTTGAAGAAGTAATTAAAGAATACACTGATCATTGGGAACCAAGATTAACATAATGGCTGGCAACACAAGTATATGACCCACAAAATGAATAAAAATTAAAAAAAATAAAGGAGAGGATATTCATCC
>NW_026036262.1:0-2088 GCF_019186545.1 Solanum stenotomum
GGGTTAAATAGTTACTGCAACATATCATAAATACAAAACAGTTTATTTTGAAGTTCTAAATAGCTTTTCATCAGTAGTTAAGATGCCAAGAAAATACTAATATTTCAATTTTCAAGTGCCTCATTCCAATACTGACCCCCAGAAGTTTTGTCTCGCTGCTTGAGTGCAAATAATGAGAAACTCTATCCTTCTCTTTTTTCAAGCACTCTTCTGCCTGTTTTAGAAATAACAGGTATCAGTATACATTCTGGGATAAGGATACAACCAACTTATGCACTAATTAAAATTGCAGATAGGATCTTTACCTTCAACATATAATCTGGACAAGAATCTTCCACAATCCAGTTTGATGCTTTTCGAGAATAATACGCTGCTGTATCTTTAAGCATTGCATCTTCAAAGTCATTTTCATAGAACTCCATCTCCCCCATTCCAATTTCAACAAATATGCCTAGCACGTTCTTCAATAACGCTCTATCAATCTGCTCACCCTCACGTTCTTGATCAATCTGATAAAAAAGGATTATCAATGAGACTCTTATTCTTGGCGCATAGTATGATACAAAAGTGGGTCAAATAAAGAAGGCATGAGACTTGCCAGTGCTATAACTGCATCTCTAGCTTTACTTTTCAACTCTTGATAAACCTATTATCAACAATCACAAANACACAACAACAGCATAAAGAGTATTTATTCCTATAGGTTGAATTATAAAAGATATGCAAGATAATATAACCAATATGATATCACATAGAAATGCTAAAGACTAACCAAATCACGGAAGCACGTCAGACCAACTTCATTAAGTGCAGGGAGTGACCTTCGAGCAATAAAATACCGATCAAGATAATGGAAGAACCGTGAAAGCCACCTGACCATAAGTTTATGATTTGCCCATCTTTTCACGAGCTCCCTCAGCATAAACTCATCGTGCTTCTCTCTCAAAGAAGATAGAACCTAAAAAAGAATATACAAACACATATGGGAAACTTCAATAGGAAAAGCTGAGCAATGAGGATGCTCTTTAGCCTGCTCACTACATGTGAGTTTGAGTTGGTAAATGAAGTATTTAAGTTAGTATCACTAAATAAACCACCTCAATAACATAGTCCATACATATGTTTTGTTCATATGTTTAACAAATTCTGAATTTTGTGAAAATTTTGTCATGGGAACATTTAACCACTTAGTGGGTTACAAGTTGATAAAATTTAACTGGCACACTGATGTCATCAACAAACCTTCAACCCTGTGAGAAGCTAAGAGAATTTTCAAGCCAATGGTTCTTACTGTAGAATTGATGTATTCTTCAAAGGCTTCCTTGTATTTCTCATATAGCTGCTGAGAGTAATCGTGAGGGGGCTTCTGTGTACACATGTTATAGATAGTTCTATTCTTCAAATTAAGGAGAATTCAAAAAGGAATGCCAACCAAAAAGAGGAAAAGGTGAAAGCAAAAAACATAGTAATTTAGAAAAAAGGAGAAGTGGCTATAAGCACAAAGAATGTCATGGATACGTGTAGAGCATCATGTACTCTTCGGAGCTGAATGAATCTGGATGGCCTTCTAAGATTTTCTTTAATTTTGTGATTCCCTTCTGCATGAAGTTCCATCCTTCCTCCAGCTCGATGGTCTTCATCTGGCTAGTCGTCATAAACACAAACTGCACATGAGCAACATTAGCTTATCACAGCAGGAATTTGTAAAATCAAATTAACACTGGAGCAATAATCTATTAGAAAATATAACTAAATAATTATGATGATCACATTCACATGCAACTACAATATGCGGTTACATCATAATTTGGCTAGTTTAGTGTTCGGTTAGAGCAATTGATTTAAGAAAAACACAATGAATTCTTAGCCCCCAAAACGCAAAGGAAGCAGCATATACTCCTACCACCAATCAATCATAAACAGGATGGGATGAAAGCGGGAGATATATTACAGGATAAGGAATCAGAAAGAATAATTTTTTAAGCAAGCAAAAGCATTAATTTACAATTTCGATAGGGTTAGGGTTTGGGTGGAATTAGAGATAGAGGCGGAATGGATAAAAGGGCTCTAGAGGGCGATGGAAAGGGG
>NW_026036263.1:0-893 GCF_019186545.1 Solanum stenotomum
ATGTGAAAGTCCCCTTATGTGCTTGAATTCCTCCAAAAATGGTTTCTTAAAGAATGTTGGTCTATTGATGTTATGTTGTAAAGGAAATGTCCTTATCTAAGGTAATCTTGAGAAACACTTAAGTGTGCTTGAAGAGGTTGTATGGGCGGTCACTTCTTGTCTTACTCAAGTGTGTCTTAAGGTTATATTAGGTAGAGGTCCTATGGTAATGAAATGACATGTGTTCCTTTAAAGTTAAACATGGGTTGTATATGAATATATGTTGAGTATGTATATGGTTGGCTATGGTTTTATATGTGAACATTGACTTAGTATGTTATATTGTAATGGTAAATTTCCTTATCTATGGTAACCCTTAGGACACTTAGGTGTATATGAAAAGATTGTATGAGCGGTCACTTCATGTTTCACTTAAGTGTGGCTTTGGGTAACTTGAGATAGAGGTTAAGAAATGATGAAAAGGCTTACTTGTGAATTATGTTCATGTGTTGTACATTGGTACTAGTTGTGCATGATGGCTTGTGATATGAAGCATGATAAGTGGTAAGTTCACATTTGGTGGCCTTAGGATGATGCTTTAGTGTGGATGGTGGTATGGGACGCTATCCATACATTGCACAAAGTGTTGTCTAAGGGTTACTTGAGGTGGATGGTTTAAGGTGAAGGAATGGGTTATGTGTGGAGTATGTGCTAAAGTGGTTAATGACTTGTATAGTGGTTATGGTTGGATATTGTGACTCTTATACTTGTATTTTTTTTCACGAAGTTTTACCAAATGGCATAAAAGCATGTTTCTCCAATAAACGTCCCTTGTAGCATGTTTTTGCATGGCTTCCATACTTAGTACTTAATTGTGCTAACCCCTCTCTTTCCCTTTTTGACTAAAGTGTAGG
>NW_026036264.1:0-599 GCF_019186545.1 Solanum stenotomum
ACAATAAAGATTCAATCTTTACACAACTTGTTTCTAGTTTAACGATGAAGTTTTATATTCTTCTAATCGTTAACCGAATGAACCTTGAATTCTGATGAAGTTTTTATATTCTTCGCATCAGTTTCACATTCAGACAGAGTAGTAAACCAAAAATGTTTTAATCTCCAGAAACCTCAAATACAACAAATTTCACATGGAGTAGAAAACTACAAAAATTTTATTTTTTCTCCTCTAAACAGAATACATATTAATAATAATAAAGATATATTCTGAGATCATCACATAATGATCATCTATCCTAACATTTATGAAATAAATTTCATAACTTATAAAGGATGGAAAAAGAAAATAATAATCAAGGAAAATAAAGATAGAACCTGATTTTTACTCTCATTGAATAATATTCTATCTGTCAGCAATAATTCCATGCAAGTCACTTTTCTTGCTAATTTTTTTTTCTTTTCTCAGTTTCCATCATATTCCTATTTTCCTCAAGAAGACATTTAATTTCAACAAGAAACTAAACTCATGTTCAAATATTGTTAGGAGACAACATTTATTCATTTACTTATTCTCATAGTTATATAAAACCAAGAATA
>NW_026036265.1:0-838 GCF_019186545.1 Solanum stenotomum
ATCCGTGGTTGTCAGTTTGAGGATGAGGTCTTGGTGGCCCTTAGAGATCGATTGTTAGCAGGTGATGGTGGTCAGGCTACCTTAGATCCTGATGGAGTGTTGAGATTCGCCGGCCGCATCTGTGTTCCGAGAGTTGGGGATTTGATACGGTTGAGGCAGCATTACTGGTGGAGTGGCATGAGGAGAGATATTGCTGACTTTGTTTCCCGTTGCTTGTGCTGCCAGCAGGTAAAGGCTGGGCATTTGAGGCCCGGTGGTGAGTTTCAGAGATTACCCATTCCGGAGTGGAAGTGGGAGCGTATCACTATGGACTTCATTGTGGGGTTACCTCAGACTTCTAGAGGTGTTGACAACATTTAGGTCATCGTTGATCGATTGACCAAGTCAACACATTTCCTTCCTGTTCAGTCTTTATTTAGCGCCGAGAGGATGGCTCGTATCTACATTCGGAAAGTGGTTCGACTTCATGGAGTGCCAGTTTCTACTATATCAGATAGGGGGTCTCAGTTCACGTCCAGCTTTTGGAGGACCTTTTAGGATGAGTTGGGCACTCGGGTTGATCTTAGCACAGCTTTCCACCTGCAGACGGATGGCCAGTCGGAGCGTACTATTCAGGTCCTTGAGGATATGTTGCGGACCTGTGTTATGGATTTTGGAGGTCAGTGGAACCAGTTCTTACCTTTGGCGGAGTTTGCGTACAACAACAACTATCACTCTAGTATTCAGATGGCTTCATTCGAGGCATTATATGGTAGGCGTTGTCGCTCTCCAATTGATTGGTTTGAGTCTTCAGAACCTAGGCCGCGTGGCACAGATTTGCTTTAGGAGGCCCTGGATC
>NW_026036266.1:0-1152 GCF_019186545.1 Solanum stenotomum
TAAAAATACGAACATAAACTAGCTATTCAAAAAACCATTTACCCAAAGGACACCTAGACATATGTCCATAGAACCATAAACATCTACATACGCAGATAGTTTGCAAAACCAAAATGAGAAAAAGAAATATAACTACATCACACGAACCTATATCGAAAATATACACACAAGATTAAGACACTTAGCAAAATAATATTATAATAAAATCTTTAAAATAAATTACTCACCTACCATACTACCACTTCCATGAATTCCTCAACTACCAGTTCCGCACAAAAAAAGGTATCAAAGCTATAGATGAAAAGAAATATAAGAGGAAAGATACTAGTAGAAAGTTAAGAAAAATAAGAAGAAAATTAAATAAATTGTATCTGGAATGTATCAATATCACAAAAACTGATAACGACAAATTAGATCAATTAATAGATAATATATCTAAAATAGAATATAAATATATTCAATGAGAATAACGAATATAGACAAAAACTTACTGAAATAATTATAGCGAAAAGACAAGAATTAGCACATAGGAAAAGTAGACTAAACAAAATCGAACAGAGTTCTTTTTGTAGCACTTCGCCCCTCTTTTTATTTATTCTTTTCTTTTTTCTGAAATTGAGTAAAAAATAAAAAATATTCAAGTTAGTTAGAAATTATGAACTAATGAACTAGCCCTTTTATTGGTTATTGGAACACTAACACTTACTAAAAAGAGTTTCCCTTGGTCTATGAACGGGAAGGATGAAAGCGAGTCAGTAAGCTAATTCCTCATCCGCAAATCAGCCCTTCCCGTAGGTTCTTTTCTCAAAGAATAAAGAATGGGAGGAGGGAAATCTTGATAGAATTTGAAAAAGCAAATGACAAGTCGAAGGCAATAAAATATGAAAATGTCACGACCCGGGAGCACCCCCTAGTCGTAATTAAACAAAAGGATTTGCAAATAAAAGTGCTAATGCTACAACCAGTCCATAAATTGTTAAAGCTTCCATAAAAGCTAGACTAAGCAATAGCGTANAACATTTCATAAATAAATAAATAAAATAGCAAGCGGAAGACTTTCTAGACTTTATTCATGATGTCTCAAAACCATCTAATACTTTAGAGTACAAAATTTGGGACCAATTCCATACACAACTTAAACAATACTAAAAA
>NW_026036267.1:0-794 GCF_019186545.1 Solanum stenotomum
GAGTAAATAATAAAAAACGAAAACAACAGAATGGATAAGAGGAAGTGAAAAAATCACACAAAAATTAGAAAATATAAAAGAAGAAGTCCCTAAAATAGAATTAATTATATTCTCTATAGATAAAGTAAAAATAATTCAAGATAAGTTAGAATTATTGTATAGTGAGGATCCTTTACAAGGATGGGAAAAACATAAAACAAAAGTAAAAATTGAACTAATTGATAATAATAGTATAATAACCCAAAAACCATGAAAGTATAATTTTAATGATTTAACCGAATTTCAGATACATATAGAGGAATTACTAGAAAAAGGATATATACAAGAAAGCAATAGTAAGCATACAAGCCGGGCATTTATCGTAAATAAACATAGTGAACAAAAAAGAGGAAAAAGCAGAATGGTTATTGATTATAGAAATTTAAATGCAAAAACTAAAACATATAATTATCCGATACCAAATAAAATACTAAAGATAAGACAAATACAATGATATAATTATTTTAGCAATTTTGATTGTAAATTGGGATTTTATCACTTAAAACTAGAAGAAGAATCTAAAAAACTAACAGCATTCACTGTACCACAAGGATTTTATGAATGGAATGTATTACCATTTGGATATAAAAACGCACCAGGTAGATATCAACACTTTATGGACAATTACTTTAAACAAATAGAAAATTGTGCAGTGTGCATTGATGATATATTATTATATTCTAAAACACAAGATAAACATATAAGATTATTAGAAAAATTTATAAATATCATAGAATATTCAGGTATAAGTTTAA
>NW_026036268.1:0-335 GCF_019186545.1 Solanum stenotomum
ACCGACCTCTAACCCTTTTTGGAATGTTTTTCGATTTATTACGTATTTTTTTTAATGTATAAGATTTTAGTTGATTTTGTCTAAAAATTATATATTTTAGTACGCATGCTTTATAAAATTATTTTAAATATTATTAAAATATTTTTAAAATTGTTAGTAAAAAAACTCAAAATAATTATTTTATTCAAATGTTTTAAAATTTAAGTAATTTTAATTATAGTATTTTGTAGTATTTTATTTGGATAACATTTTCTTTAAATTTTCTCAAAGTCTTTTAAATTTTAGCCGATTTTATTCTAATTCTAATCATCTCACTTCAAATTCTATTTCAATTA
>NW_026036269.1:0-250 GCF_019186545.1 Solanum stenotomum
GGCACGCGCAAACCGCCTTTAGAGGGTTCGGTTGCGTAGATCTCGAATAAATACGCGGATTCAAAAAAAAAATCGCCTGAAACGGACATCCGAGGCCCGAGTTATGGCCGTCTGAAGTTTCCTAAATTCAAAGCCACCTTCCACCTTTAAGATGCTGAATTTCAAACGGCCGTAACTTTCGGCTCGAACGTCCGTTTGACGCAATATTTTTTTTGAAACCGAGTATTTTTTCCAGATCTATATGAGGAAC
>NW_026036270.1:0-209 GCF_019186545.1 Solanum stenotomum
TTGTTGTCTCCCTGTTTCAGCCATAAAAATTCTTCCCTCAATCTCAAATGCCAAGTCAAGACTTGGATCTTTTTTCTTTAGTAGCCTACATTTCGTACATTTTCCTCGGCATGATCTATACAGATACTCTGCAAAATGCTGTAACTTTTCAATTCCATGAATGATGGCATCGGTATGTAGGTCTTCTCCAAATTGTCCAGGGTGTAACA
>NW_026036270.1:934-1419 GCF_019186545.1 Solanum stenotomum
ATCATTTAAAGGCTAAGCTAAGGACTCTCCCTTTGGTTGTGGAACCCTCCACCTGCTGGTTTAAACTGGACTGCAAGTTTTTCAATTCATATTTTCCAATTCCTCGAGGTCTGGGTGTTGCAGTTGTACTTCCTACCTTCTTGATTTCCATAACAGTTTTTCTCTCATCCAACCTCTTCAGTAATGCAAAGGTTTCTTCTCTAAAGCCTTCAAAAGCCACTCCATAAGCGGCACTTAGTTCCAGGATATGCTGGTTAACCCAGTTGGATGCCCTTATCTCCTCTTCATTGTAGTTCCCAGGCATATTCGATGTTACTGGCTCAACATCAAGAATTTGTTGTATTTGCATGTTGTGTTCATCACTGTTACTTTCCCATCCCTTCGAACTCTCTCCTTTTTCCTGTGATTGCTTACCCTCGCTTTCATCTGACCTGACTTGCTCAGATTCTTTTAGATGCATATCTGCGACTTCTACCTGAGTGTTC
>NW_026036271.1:0-343 GCF_019186545.1 Solanum stenotomum
TCAATGAAAAAATACATCACTGAAATTCTTTCAAAGAAGATATTATCTTCTTGTAACCTGGTTAACTTTGGAGAGACATCTATCCATTCTAAATATAATTTTTTATAAGATTCTGGCAGAATTTTTATGGTTGGTCCATATAATGTCCACCATTTGCAGAACCAGTTAGGAATATTCCTGTCAAAAATATTTGAACATAATTTGATAAACCAAGAGTGTTTCCTATTAGCATTTTCATAGAGAAGGACTTTATTAANTATTAAATCCATCAATATAATCCCAATAATTATATTTCACTGGGACCTTTTGTTCTTGATGGATATAATCCAATTCCTTTAAGGTG
>NW_026036272.1:0-242 GCF_019186545.1 Solanum stenotomum
TATGGAGAAATCCTTCGGTTTCATGGCATGAACGGAAGAAAATATGTTGCATGCTCTTGAGGGGCTGGTCGACTCTTTCTTCTCTTTTTGCTCTGAGTTTTGGTGATTTTTGAGAATAAAGGTTTTTTGTAGGTTCTGACTAAATCACTAGGCTTAAACAGAGTAACATGATGTAGTTTAGGTATTAAATGATGTAGTTTAAATGCCCAATGCAAAGTGGAAAAGACCAAAATGACCCTGAC
>NW_026036273.1:0-689 GCF_019186545.1 Solanum stenotomum
CCTGCTCGACAGGCCTTCACTAAAACTAGTATAACGTTTTACTCGGAGGTCGGAATTTAGCAAACTCAGTGGCGTT
Source organism: Solanum stenotomum (assembly GCF_019186545.1). Classification (NCBI taxonomy): domain Eukaryota; kingdom Viridiplantae; phylum Streptophyta; class Magnoliopsida; order Solanales; family Solanaceae; genus Solanum; species Solanum stenotomum. The sequence continues at coordinate 77 of NW_026036273.1, forward strand.
GGAAAGATAATTCAATTATATATCTAACCATAGGTCATGGGACACATAATTAATTTTGTGCTAAGAGTTATGACCATCTGAAGTTGACCCATCAGAATTTTCAGCTAACTGGCTGCTAACCTTCGATCTACGGTCAGACCTACGGACCGTGGATCGAACGACGGTCCGTGCTGGTCAACCGTAGTTCATGTCAGAGGCTGGGTAAAGGAAGTCTTGATCCACGGACACAGACCACGGACCGTGGTCTGATCTACGGACCGTGGGTCTGTCCGTGAGTCGAAACTTAACCAATTTTCTGAGTTGGATGGGGAGGGGTTGCAGTGGCGAACCATGGACCACCAGCACGGGCCGTGGTCTGACCTACGGTACGTGGATGGTGACCGTAAGTTGCACCTGCAACTTCTCAAAATCTGCATTTTTGTCTATTTTGAATACGGGGTGTTACACAGAAAGAACATCAAAACTATTTGCAACATAAGGAGTCACAAAAAATAACTTGCTCATATGCTTAAAAGATAACTCTTTCTCAATTGAGATAATTACTCAAAGATCCTCTTAAAAGAGGTGATCCTTAAGACTCCTCATAAACTCATTTAAAAATCAAGATTTCTCT
>NW_026036274.1:0-239 GCF_019186545.1 Solanum stenotomum
GGAAGGAGGTGTTTAATAGAATTTAGATTGCTACGAATGATGGATGCGATCACACCAGCACTAACGCACCGGATCCCATCAGAACTCCGAAGTTAAGCGTGCTTGGGCGAGAGTAGTACTAGGATGGGTGACCCCCTGGGAAGTCCTCGTGTTGCATCCCTCCTTTTTGTCGAAATTCGGTCGTGTAATTGAAAAAATATATTTATTTATTGTTTGCAGGAACGACGTCGTTAGGACAG
>NW_026036275.1:0-269 GCF_019186545.1 Solanum stenotomum
TTTATAAAGATAAGAAAAGTGGCCCAGCAACATGTGAAGGCCATTTATATCTGTCGGTTTTATTGTGTGTTTATTGGCCATTATAAAGTTGTGGGCCATTTCTATTATTGTTGTTATAGTGTGTGTAACCTCTATATAAGAGGAAGTATGTATTAGTTCAGAGGCAGGTTTTAGAACCCCCTCTCTCTCTCTTTTAAATTCTCTCTTTTGTAATATTTCCGAGTGTTGAATAAAAAGTTTGCAATTTGGTTTAAAGCTTCCATATTAAG
>NW_026036276.1:0-213 GCF_019186545.1 Solanum stenotomum
ATTCGTCGTGTTTTCTGGGTTGGGGCCTAGCGTGTCGCGCCAGCCAGAGCTCCCCAAAGTAGGCTCTGAAGTTTAGGGGCTGGCGCTCTGCGCCACCCATAGCCCCAGGGTCGCCTGCCCCATCCAGTTTGCAATCGGTTGCTCCGTTTGAGTTCTTTCGTAGGGTACCTTCACTCTTTTTCGATTCTAACTACTTCTAAACACCTAAAATCA
>NW_026036277.1:0-2261 GCF_019186545.1 Solanum stenotomum
TTGCTACCAAGGAGAAACTTACTTTCTCTGCCTCATAGATCCAATTTGTGCCCTAAATTGGGAGACGAAGTTCCAGTCGCTCCTATGAACAAAAAGGTGCACCTCCTTTCTCTGCCTCATTTATTTCGCTGTGTTTCCTATTTCCCATTCATTAATTTCCTGGGTTTTTCTATCGATCGGAAGTTTTCCCAAAAACCCCTTACTGGACATACATCTTTTCATCTTTATTTGCTTGGTTTATGCCTTGTTCAATGTTCTGTTTGCTAAATTGAATTGTTAATTTGTCTGGTTTGTTGAATTTGGAAAATCTTTTGCACTTTGATTTCCCTTTGCTTTTCTCTGTTTGCTTCTTTGTTTCAGTTTTCCCCAATCTTTTAATATAGTGGAGTTAGTTGTTTTGTTATGTGTTTTTGCTCACATACTAATCTATGTGAAAAGCTTGTGCCCTCTTGGTGTTCGTAAAATTTCTTCAATGAAATAGACTATTGTAGAACTCATGTACAAGGGATACCTTAGCAGACGACTTTGGGGTAACACTTCTTCATTGTAGTTCCTCAAAATATAATAAAAACAATAAACAAGTTATGTAGTTCTCTCTTTCTGACTTGTGAGAAGAAGAACTCGATCAACAAAGTTCTGTTCTTGGTTTCTTCCTGACAAAAATGCAACCTCTTTGATGAGCTCTAAATGTTCTTATCTCATAACAATCTCTCAAATTTTCAGGACTTATGTATTGTTGTTTCACCATTCTTGAGAAATCATAACCACTATCATTAATTCAAATATAAGGATGGCAAGATTCAACATAATAATAAAGCAAACTCTTCATTCCATCGCAAGCTCTTAATTACTAGGCATATAAGCCTTTTCGAACATCAATATAAATGATTTTGTTTGTTACATATTGGTTGATTTCCCCCCACCATAATACTATTTCAAATTTGTAAGTGGTTGCTCTTAAACCCACTCAAGTTGAACGGGTTTAACACAAAATTGATGCGTGGCATTTCAGTGTTTACAAACATTGAGTCAACATTTCTGATATTCTTCGCTGGACTATCGTTTCAAGTTTGATAGCTTTTCTAAGAATAATAGGTATTTCTCGATGGATCATCTGTTTAAGTCCTCCGAGTTCTTCTCTTATTTCTAATTTTTCTGGTGTATCAAAAAGCAGGTGCAAGTTGAACCAATATTTATATGTTCCCTCTGTTTCTTGGAATAGGAAAAAAGGAATGTTTACATAAGTTTCACGTATTGGACTACAAAGTTGCTCATCAGATTTTACTATTGTTACTCAAAGGTTCTTTTTCTCATTTTTTTCATCTTTCGTAAGTTATTCATAGGTGATTTTCTTGTGTACTACAATGTAGCAGGCAAATATATCTTCTTTGTTCCTGTTTGTAACCTTCGCTCGAAATTTCGTATAAGATGAGTGAGCCTCCTATATACTATGGGGTTATCAGTTCTGCTATTATACTCCTCTTAGAGAACTATGAATCCCAGATGAGTTGTTGATCATAAAGACATAAAGGTATACAATGTCATTTAGGACACTGAAATCTGTCGATGATAGTTCCAAAAGAATTAAAGATTGTGCCTAAATGTTATTAGCAGTGGAATGGTCAGTCACTTCTTCTATTTTATTTTCTATACTATTCATCATTGAATGATTCATTTTTAAGTTCTTGCATAGTGTTAAGCTCGATCAATTTAACTAAGAGGAAGTAAAAGAATTTCTAAGAAAAATATAAGAAGGGAAAGGAGAATATGGTACAGAATGAGGATTATATCTCATAGCAATTCAACGGAAGGATGTACAGGAGCTATGTTGTAAAATCATTTGATTCTTTTTGTATCATTTAGCAACACTTTTGTAACAATCACATTGTTGTTCTATCACAGAATAAACTCCTTCCACTTCCCAGATAGTCGAACTACAGATGGACCTTCAAACAAGAAGGTTGTGGTATTGCTTCCACAGCCTTGAGCTTAGCTGAAAGACCAAAAGAGATTGTGATATGTTTTAGTAGTATGTTCAAAGAAAACAAATTATTTAGCCTTTTTAGCAAGCTCCTAGTATAATGTTCCGCAAACTATATTTGTTCATGTCTCAAAATTGTGTTGATATTAACTTTAATCATCTCTTCTTTATTTACGTTTCAATACTTAAATCTCGTGCCTTGCACGGGCATCCTTTATCTAGTACTTTTATAATTCTTTCAATTGATCCATGGGGTCGACCCGTAACCCGATCTCTCACT
>NW_026036278.1:0-7555 GCF_019186545.1 Solanum stenotomum
GTTCTAAGTTCAAGTTCAAGTTCAAATTTTAAGTTCAACTTCAAGTTCTAAGTTCATGACACTCAAACATTCAGCATCTAAATTCATGACATTCAAACAATCATCATCTAAATTCATGACATTCAAACATTCATCATCTAAATTCATGACATTCGTCATCTACTCATAACACTTCAATTACTAATTTCTAACTTCAAATTATTAACACTTTACTAACTAGTCCTAAAATGAAATTCAAAAAAATCCCAATTCAACCTCAAATTATATATTCTCAAGTTTAAACTAGTCCTAAAATACAAAAATGTTAATTCTTCACTAACTAACAACGCCCAATTTAAAAATGTCCAATTTTTTTTAAAAAAAGCCTAAAATAAAAATCTTCAATTATCTATACCTAACTAACAATAATCAATTCAAATTAATAATTGAATAACACAACCCAACAAACAAAAACAATGATATACTAACAAACAATCAATTATAATCACTAGAATTGAAAAAAAAAATTTAACCCTATCTGCAGTGACGGCGATCGGCGAATGCGGCAGGCGACGGGGAAGGGCAGCACTGGGAGAGGACGACGACCGGCGACGACGATGGAGAGGGAGATCGATATATATATATATATATATATATATATATAGAGAGAGAGAGAGAGAGAGAAGGGAGAGAATAAGAGTGAAGAGAGAGAGAGAGGAAAATAAGAAAATGGCAATATATCTTTTAGATATTTAATAAAAAGCGACGGACAACATCTCTAAGTCCGTCGTTTTTTTTAAATATAGTTGACTAACATTTTGACCAAAAAGTGACGGACTAAGAAACACTATCCGTCGCTTTTTAAAATTGTTGACTAGATATTTTGACCAAAAAGCGACGGACTAAGAGATGTCGTCCGTCGCTTTTTTAAAAACTAATTAGTAAAATAAAATAAATTAAAACGAAGGACAACGTGGTTATTTTTTAATTTATATATAATTATTTTTAATAAAAAGCGACGGACGGCATCTCTATATATATTAAATAAATAATTATTAATTATATATATATTTAGCGCAAAAATCCGCGAAAAAAAGAGACGGACTAAGAGATGCCGTCCGTCGCTTTGTTAAAATAATTTAAAAAATAATTATTTTTATTAAAAAGCGACGGACAGTGTGGCAGAAGGCGTCGCTTTTTTGGAGCGACGCCGTCCGTCGCTTTTAAGCAGTTTTTTAGTAGTGAAAGGTGTAATTAATTTCACAATCCCCCACTAATGCAAGGATAAAAAGAGTAAGAACAAAATTTGGACAAAAGGAAGGAACATGTACTTAAGTGTCAATATCTTTTGATTTGAATTAACACATAGTGAAATGAACCAACAATTTAATATCCACGAAGTGAAGTACTCTTGAACTGAATGGATATGAATTGAGATCCCCATAACACATACTATATCCTTAAATTTTAAGCAACCTCTGAGATACCAACAAAGTGCTTTTATGGTCATGCACACACACCTTGGGTCTTATGAGTGCTCTAGAAAGACGACCTAAGTCTTTCATAAAAGGCGACCACACCCTTACACTCACGTAGGTGATTCCATCAAGTCTATCTCAAATAGACCACCTTAAGGCTATAGAATCATTAAGAGCAAAATAAGCTCAACCTTATAAAACACTGCCTCACGCCATAGGGATAGAAAATGTGGTGTATATTGAGGCCTAACAAGTCCACCACGTTACCTCAATCAATAGGCTTTAGCCCCATCCCCCTCGATGTTTCAAGGATTATTTTTCTTGTCAAGCCCTTGGTCATAGGATCCGCCAAATTTCTTTCGGACCTTACATATTCCAAGGAAATAACACCTAGTTTCAACAACTATTTAACCGCATCATGTCTGATGCAAATATGTCTTTTTTTTTTCATTGTACACACTATTTTTGGCAATTTCAATTGATGTTTGTGAGTCACAATAAAGAGAGACTGATGAAGCTTGTCTTCCCCACAATGGCATATCCGCCAAAAGATTTCTCAGTCACTCAGCTTTTTGCCCTGCCAACTCGAGAGCAATGAATTCTGATTCCATGGTAGAACGTGTTATACAAGTCTGTTTGGAAGACTTCCACGAAATAGCACATGCACCCAAAGTAAACACATAGCCACTGGTGGAGCTAACTTCATCATTGTCAGTTACCCAGTTTGCATCACAAAAACCTTCTAAAATAGCAGGAAATTTATTAAAATGCAAACACCAATTCATAGTACCTCTCAAATACCTTAGCAAGTGATGAAAAGCATTCTAGTGTTCACTACTGAGATTATGAGTATATCTACTCAATCTACTAACAGCATAAACTATATCTTGCCGAGTATAGTTCATGAGAAACATTACACTCCCAATTATTTTAGCATATTCGGTTTGAGAAACACTAGATTCTTTATTCTTCCTCAAGTGTATGCTAGGATCATAAGGAGTTTTCATTGAAATTACATCAAAACAATCAAACTTTTTCAATATTTTTTCAATGTAATGAGATTGACACACTTCTTTTGATTTTAACTCTCAAATCACATCTGCTTCACCAAGGTTTTTTATTTCAAATTTAGAAAACAAAAAGTTCTTGGTCTCATTAATAACATTCACATTAGGACCAAAGAATAACATGTCATCTACATATAGACATATAGTCACACAATCTGAATCTATCATCTTAGAATAAACACATGAGTCAGGAATTTACAACAAAGTCATTATCCACTAATGTGATATCAAATTTTTCATACTATTGCTTAGGTGCTTGTTTTAGTCCATACAAGGACTTTCTCAATTTGCATACTTTATCCTCTTGTCCTGCAACCACAAAACCCTCAGGTTGAGTCATATAGTCCATTTAGAAATGTTGTTTTGACATCCATTTGATGTACCACTAAATCATGAATAGTGGCTAAAGCAATAAGAGTCCTAATGGTCGCTATTTTAGTCAGAATATGTATCAAAGTGATCAACACCTTTCTTTTGGTTAAAGCCCCTAATCACAAGTCTAGCCTTATATTTATCAATTGTACCATCAGGTCTCAATTTCTTCTTAAATATCCACTTGCTACTTATGGGTTTACAACCTTTAGGTAAATCATACAAGTCCCAAGTGTGATTAGAAACTATAGAGTCTACTTCACTTTTAATAGCCTCTTTTCAAAATATAACATCTATTGATCTCATAGCTTCATCATAAGTCTTAGGGTTTTCTTCTATTAAATAGATAGACACTAATTCATCATTTAAAATATTAATATCAAAATTTTCAGTTAAGAAAATAGTGATAAAATCAGGACCAAAACTTGTCTCAATTCTACGTCTTTTCTCCTTATAAGTTCATTTTCATGCTCATTAGAAATAACATTAGAAGAAGGCAAAACATGAAAATTAACATACATAGATGTAGAAGCATTATTTTGCACATCACTCAGCACATTATTTTTCAAAGGAAAAATATGCTCAAAAAATTTTGCATCTCTAGATTCACAAATAGAGTGATCATTGAGAGACATAAATCTATATGCATCACTATTTTGAGCATAATCAATAAAGATTGTATCGGAAGTCTTAGAACCAACATTTACTCGTATAAAATCAGGTAGATCAACCTTAGCAAAACACCCTACACTTTCAAAAATTTCAAGTTGGGAGCAAACCATTTCCATAACTCATATGAGGTCCTGTCTAACTTCTTATGAGGGACTCTATTAAGAATATAGCACGCAGACAACACTTGCTTCTCCCCACATATTGTCAGACAGACCAGAGCTTAAGAGTATATAATTCATCATTTTTTTTAAGGATTCTATTTTTTCGTTCGGCTACACCATTTTGTTGGAGAGTATAGGTAGCACTAACCTCATGTATAATACCATTTTTCTCACAAAAATCTTCTAGAGTTTTAGTACTATATTCACCGCCCCTATCAAATCTAAATCTCTTGATTTTCCTGTCTAATTGATTTTTCACTTCTGCTTTGAATTTCAACAACATGCTTTCAGCCTCATCTTTAGACCTAAGAAGATATACCATAGTATATCTAGAAAAGTCATCAACAAAAGTAATGTAATACTTTTTTCCACCTTGCTAACAATGTTCTTGAAATCTGCTAAATCTGAATCTATTAGTTCAAGTAATTCGGTCTTTCTACTAATAACATATTTGAAAGGTTTCTTGACATGCTTTGCTTCTACACACACAGGACATTTAGAAAACTCATTAGTTTTTATCATAGGAATTAATTTCATTTTTCTAAGTCTTTTAATAGAAGCAATATTAACATGACCTAGTCTACCATGCCACAAATTAATAGACTCAACAATATAAGTAGAATTTGAAATACTTGCATTATTGACAATCTCTTGAACAATGTTTAATACAAATAATCCTTCACTAAGATATCCCTTCCTAACAAAGTCTCCTCCACAAGAAATAATTATTTTATCAACTTCAAAAATAAGTTTAAGGCCTACTTTGTTGAGACGTGCTCCGAAAACTAAGTTTCTACGGAGGGAGGGAACGTACAAAACATTGTTCAGGGATAAAGTTTTTCCAGAAGTTAATTTAAGTAAAACTTTTCCTTTACCCATAACTCCAGCAGTAATGGAGTTATCCATGTAAACACACTCTCCATCAGTGGACTCCTCAAAGTCATGGAATAAAATTTTATTGGCACATAAATGCCTTGAAGTGCCTGTGTCTAGCACGTAGTCAGTTTTGTTAGCCACCAAATTTGTCTCAACGATTACAACAACAATCACTGCATTACTCTCAGCAAGATGAGCTGGGAAATCACTTTGTCCTTCATGCTTTGAGTCATGCCCCTTTCTTTATAGCACTTGGCAGCCCTATGACCAAGTTTTCCTCGGACAAAATAAGAATCCTTGGATTTTTGAATTTGGCTCTCCGGCTTGTTAAATTAATTTTTCTTGTTCATATTCCAAGACTTTCTTCTGTTTGCCTTTGAACCTGCCTTTCACAACAGTACCATAAGATTCAACAAGATTAGCTTTAAAAGAATTAAGAGAAAATCTTTCCATCTTATCTTTGAGACGGTTTGCTTCTTCAGTCATATGCATAAGTTCTTGCAGAGTCAAATTTTTTTTCTTATGTTTTAATTGATTTTTATAATCACTCCAAGCAGAACATTAGCTTGAAATATCTCACACATCGTCATGTCCTCGTTGAGAACATCAACAGTCAAGTTCATATTCGTGAACTTGTTCCATTATTGGCTTATTATCAACCGTTTGGAATTTAATCCACTGACCGACAACATATTTTTTATTTCCTGCATCATCAACATCATATTTCTTTTCCAAACTATCCCATATTTCTTTGGTAGATTTATAGGTTAAAAATAAATCAAATAAAGGATTAGTCATATGATTTAGCAAATTTCCTCTCACAATTTTGTTATCCTTTTCAAACTTCTTTTTAACAACATCATCAACAACTATAACATTGCTAGAATTAGTAGTGGTGTTAGAACCATTCATAGAATGTTCTTTAAATAAAACATCATCAACTTTTAATTGTTCAAAGAAAATTAAAAGTTTTTGTGACCATCATTTAAAATTATTTCCATCAAAGGCTCAAGTTTTGACAAATCAGAAAAAGTTTTGTTCAAAGAAATAGCCATTTATCAATATTGTATGTTAGTAAATTGCTTTCAAATTGTTGGGAAAAATACTACAATATTGATATTAGATTGGAATTATAAAGTAGTAAATAACTTATCACAAACACTGTGTCGTGGCAAGCCACTGCCTTGAAAGCGATTTCGGCTCGACTGCGGTGCAAATCGTTGTAGCCGGTCGCTCCCCAAGGTTCCATAGTTACTTTCAAACATGTGCACTCGTGGCTGAGAGTTTTGAGGTTGCTCAAAATCAATTGCCCAAAAATATTCTAAGAATAAGAAGAAATGAGGAAAAAGTTTTTTCTCTTCTTTTTGTTTATGTTGGTAGTGTTCTCTTCTTGTTCACAAAAGGCCATGCTTAAAGGCCATTATACCACATTCTACATAAACTCTCCTTTTTGTTTTGGAACGGAAATGTTATTCTCTTTGTAATATATTTTACAAAGAATGAAAATATTGTTCTTTGCATTACACAAAATGAATAAATGTGTAATTAATTTCACAACTATTACTTATTTAAACTTTTGTCGATTATATTTTGATTGTGAATACCATTATAGTTAGATCAAATTAAAATGCTATATCAATATTCATATTTTAACTACTTTATTTTTTTCTCTTTTATTCTATTATTCATTCTGATTATTTCGCTATATCTAATCAATTCGGTCTTATTATTCTTGAAATTTCATTTACAAATTTAATTGTACATTTTAGGGTAGACAAACATCGTTCTCATAATCATACCGATGACTAGTCCAATTTTATATTAGATTGTGAACAAAAAGTTTAGATTTATAAAAAACGATAATTTAATCCACTATGTATAAGCTAAAATTTTATACCTTAAATCATCTACTATATAAGTAAATAGACAAATAAACGAATAAATGATCTATTAAATCTTTTATTAATGTCTTCAAAGGCGTTTTCGGGGTGTAGCATACCAAAAATGTTCTTGGACATAGGTTAAAGGCATAGGTCTATAGGGCGTAAGCCTTAAATTTGGGGAATAAGTTTCACATGTAAAAACGTAAGCGTAAAAACGTATGCTTAGGCGTTAATTTCAATTTTTATTATTTTAAAAATATTTTTGATTTCAATTTATTCAAATTCAAAGTGATAGACGTGTTCAATAGATGCAAATTCTAATTGAGATTTAGAGATTGGTTAGAGTTATGCATGTATGAGTAATATAGAGATAGTTACAAAAGAATCTATATATTAGTTTATGCATGAATTAGTTATTTATGGAATATTAGTTATATATATATATATATATATATATATTGGTTATTCTACTTTATATCATGCATACATAGATTTTCAAATAACTTATATATGTATTAGTTATACAGATTTCTAAATTGTCAACAAAACATCCTATTAATTCTATACATAAATATCATATTTCTTCTCTACCTACCAAATATCATACTAATCTTATATATATACTAGATAGGGGACCCCGTGCCAGCACAGGGCCCAATATATGTTACTGTTTCTGTTTCAATTTATGTGGTACATATGAAATTTGAAGTTAATCAATTTTTTAGTATGTTTTTATATATTTTAAGTTGCTAATTATTTTTATTTAGAGTATGTTTTACGTAAATATATTATAAATCACAATAATTAACAAGTTAATATAAAAAAAACTTATAAAAAATTCATTGACTTTTGAAATTTCATTTGTATCACATAAATCAGGACAAAGCGAGTAATATATATGAAAATTACATAAAATGTACTATAACTCAAAATAATTAGCAACTTAAAATATCTATATATCTATATTTCTCCCAATTTATGCGCTATAGATGAAATTTTGAAAGTTAACAAAAACTTTTTATATGTTTTCAAATATTTTAAGCTATTAATTAAAGTATAAAAGAAAA
>NW_026036278.1:14798-20487 GCF_019186545.1 Solanum stenotomum
AGAGTATAAATGAAAAAAAACAAAATCTGGTAAGTGCTCGGGTCAGGTAAATCGGAAAACTGGGTGAGTGGATTTATTTTAATGAACTTTCTTAAAATTCAGCTTTGACCCTTCGGGGTGGCCTAGTGGTTTGAGCTTGGGACTTCCATGTTGGAGGTCTCAAGTTCGAAACCCCTTGCCAGCGAAAGCAAGGGGTTTGCCTTCTGGGTCGAGCTCGTCGCACCAGGCTTGTCTAGTGCGGGTTACCTCTCCTATGTGGTTTGCGAGCTATTGCATAGGAGCGGGGGTTTTACCCTGTGCGCACCCAAAGGGTAGCGGCTGCGGGTTTCCCTTGTCATAAAAAAAAATAAAATTCAGCTTTGACCATTAGTCAAAGGGCACAAGTGAGCCAAAAATATAACTAGAGAGGTATTCTTAGCAAAGTAGGTTGATGAAAGGGTGCATTGACCTTTTGCGATAGTCCATGCATTTTTGGCCCTTCTCTGTTAAATCAATTGTTTGAAAGAAAAAAGACAGGCTCTGTAACAAGTGAAATTAATTGAATATTTCAGATGAGTCGCCGAAGATAAAACATGATTCCCAAGGTCTACTATCTATGGCTATTGCTGATCGTGATGCACGCGGTTCTATATTTTCCATCACCTTTCAGGCTGACCATCATCTTGACAGGTTTGTTATAATTTCTCAAGAAAGTTTAGTGCCTCTTGTAGATGCTGATTGTAATTTCCTACTCTGCTGGAAGCTTGCTTTTACAGATTGCTGCATAATATTTTTCTTGACAGGAAATGTGTAGTCTTTGGGAAACTTATTGATGGCCTTGAAGTTCTTAAGAAGATTGAGAGTGTGGGAAATGAAGAGGGAAAACCTGATGTGACTGTGAAGATAATCAATTGTGGCGAGTTACCTGATGGTGAGACTTCTGAAGTTCCATTGCTCTTGGAAGCTTGCTTTGGAATACTCCTTTACTGTTGTTTCTCCATGTAGTTTTTGTTAATTGAAAATTCTGCAAGTTATGAGGCTTTATTTAATTTTACTTCTCCTTCGTGCAGATAAGAGAAAGCTAAATAAATTGAAAAATGGGAAGAACAAAAAATCCTCCAAAGAGAGAAGGAAAAAGAGGAGGAGATATTATACATCAGAATCAGAGAGCTCTACAGATAGTGATACCGAGTCTTCTGAGTCTGAAAGTGATTCTGACTCGGATGTATCTTCTGGTTCTGAAATTAGCTCATCAAGTGATGATAGAAGGAGGAAGAGGAAGAGATCTAAAAGAGACAGGCATAGACGTTCCAAAAGAAAGGAGAAGCGACGTGAGAAAAAGCGCAAAAGGCGTGACAAGAAATCTAAGCGCAAATCAAAAAGGTTGTTCTTCAGTATTCTATCTTTTGTTCCATATGTTGTTAAGTTGCGCAGTTTGAGATGCCATATGTTCAATAATGGGGGTAACAATTGGAATATTTTCTTTTATCTCTGACTATAATAATTTCATTCCATGTGGGAATTTAAGAGACTGAAGTTCTTTTCATTCCAATATTCTTTACCAGGGCATCAGACAGTCCTTCAGAAAGTGAGAGTGGACGTGATGGTTTAGAGGAAGATGGTGTAAGACGGTCTTCCGAAGGAAAGCACAAAAGTATGGAAAAGAAAACAGGTATTTCAAAGAATCTTGTATTTGTTGGTCTCTAGCCCTCAGTTACGTAAACATGCTCCTTTGATCGTTTCTGGATTCAGGAGTCGATTCCAAGTCTGTATATATGCATCAGATTTCTCTTTTTTGGATGCATTAAAACTCTATTAATTTGGGAGTTGTAAAAGTTGGCATGCTTTTGTATCTCTTGCATTTTCAAATGATGGTTCCGTCCAGTATAATTGCAGCAATAGGCCATGCATAGTGGTGAGAATGTTGTTAATTACTGTAGAACTTTTTGTGTAGGTATACAATAAGACCAATATTTTTCCGACTTGATTCTTAAGGTTTATCTGTAGGATTAAAAAATGCTCACAAGCAAGCAGGTCTAAGGTTACATCAAATAATAAGCCTAACCACATGATTCCCCCAGAATTACTGTATTTTCATAAGTTTTATTTGAATCTTTTCCAAGTCAACGTTCTTTGTTTGGCATGTGCAGCTGGATTCTTTGAGTTTCTTTCACATCAGGCAAGGTTCTCAGCCTATCATTACTGAACAATTCTAAGAGCCTGTTTGGATTGGTCAAACCCACTTTTAAGTCATTTTTAGTTTTTGGAAGTGTTTGGCAAGGTTAAAAATAACTTAAAATAAGTTTAAAATGACTTAAAAAAGTTAAAAACTAAAAGTAAGTCTCCCCTACTTTTTATTTTTAAACTTAAAAGTCATTTAAGTTCGACTTCTTATTTTTTGACTTACAAGCTACTTTTTTTAAGTCAATCCAAACGGGCTCTAATTCTGGAGGGGGAGCAGACTGCAGTTGATCTTTTGAGTGATTGACACTGTTGTTCAAGCTTCTTTATACACCAATAATCCCGCAACTCACCAGCAAATTCTATTTCACCACTTTGTGATTTTTCATGAAAAGTAGATAAATTCTTGAGCTATCCATTTATTTCTCTTTCTGTTTCTAGGTGTACTTTCTTATTCTTCACTTGTTGCTGTCAAGTATTGAACCTTTTTTCTCTAAATTTTACTAAGATTTTTGAAGTAATATAATATTGTTTCTGGTTTCATAAAGTTCTTTCTATGATGGTACTACATCTGATTCTTCATCTCCCCATCTAAAAGGTTTTCTTGTACACACTTTCTAGTTGATGGGATTATGTTTTGAAAATCTGTGATTCGCTGAAGTTTTTGCATTTACAGTATGGATATAACATTTAATCTATACTGGTCATATTGCAACCTTCTTGACTCTTTGAAAATCTCTATGATGTAACTTGCTCGTGGTTAACTGGTTTACGGACATTTTGCAGAAGGAAATCATTCTCCTTCGCTTGAGGAGGGAGAAGCAGTTTCTCTTCATCACAAGAAAGAGGCAACTGACATTTTTGAAGGAGAGGAGGTAGAATTTCCCAAGGAGAACGGAGAGCGTCAAAGCAATAATACCAAAATGGAAATTAGATCTGATAAACCTGTTGATAGGCAGCCTGATGTGGTGGATGATCACCCTGGCAAATCTAGGTTTACTTTTCATTTCTCATTGCTACTCGGTTATTCTTTTTGCTTATGGTTTCTTTCAGAATCAGAATTTTATTAGAAGTCATTGAGCAGGAGCAGAAGCATAAGTCCCAAAAGGACAATGAGTAGGAGTATGAGCATTAGTCCTCGGAGGAGTTTAAGCAGAAGTCGAAGTGTTAGCCCAAAGCGTAGTGTGAGCAGAAGCCCAAGTGTGAGATCCAGACGTAGTGTAAGCAGAAGTCCAAGTCGCAGTGGAAGTCCGCATCGCGTCTCACAGAGGAGGAGCAGCAGCATTGTTAAGAGTCGCAGTGGTAGTCCCGCAAGAAGCATTAGTACAAGCCCAGTGGGAGGCAAGAGGGGAGGAAGTGTCAGCGTGAGTCCTCCAGCAAGAGCTCATTCACGCCGAAGGAGCAGCAGAAGTCCCTCAGCATCTCCTAAAAGGCAACTTACCCCAAGTCCACCCAGAACCTCATCAAGGAAATCAGTGAAATCAAAAAGCCGAACACCAGTTAGATCTGATAGAAGGAGTCCAAGTGGAAGCCCTGTTAGGCCTTCTCGAAGGAGCCCAAGCAGAAGTCCTGTTAGGTCTTCGCGGAGGAGTGCAAGCAGAAGTTCGGGTAGGGTTCCTTCAAGGCTTAGGCCTTCTGGAAGGAGCCCTAGCAGAAGCCCTGTCAAGTCTTCTCGACGGAGTGTAAGCCGAAGTTCAGGTAGGGTTCCTTCTAGGCGAAGCCCAAGCCGAAGTCCAGGTAGGGCTCCTAGCAGGAACAATCGACGCAGCTATTCAAGAAGTCCTGGTAGTGCAGGTCGTAGGGCAAGATCTCCAGTGTATGATCGTGCGAGGAGCTCTTCAAGAAGTGCTTCAGTGGATGGATCTCCCAAGCGCATTAGGAGGGGAAGGGGCTTTAGTGAGCGTTACTCCTATGTTCGTAGATACAGGAGTCGGTCTCCTGATCGGTCCCCTGCTAGGCCATACCGTTATGGTGAGCGTGACAGGTGAACATCACAAACCTTTCTAATTTGTACAGGAAATAAAAATAGAAATCTTCTTTCATTAATTTTCTTCTTTTGCAAGATATTCGAGATACAGGAGATCACCTAGGCGTTATAGGAGTCCACCTAGAGGAAGAACACCACCCAGGTCTGGTATCTCTGCTACATGCTACTTTTGTTAGATTTATCTTTGGCAGGGAGCTAATCTGTCACTGCCAAAATGCAGATACAGAGGCAGAAGAAGTCGAAGCCGCAGTGTCTCACGTAGTCCAGTGCGTTACCGTGCTCGCCGTTATAGTCGAAGCCCCGTACAAAGTCGCTCTCCTGTGGACAGATATCGCAGGTCGCCATCAGCTGAACGCCGTAAATCACCTTCTCGGAGCAGAAGCCGATCAGAGTCGAAATCATCTCGGGGCTCACAATCACCAAAGCAAGTCAGCAGAGGCAAGTCAGTATCATCCTCGGCGAGTCCCCCTGGGAAGGCAGGTCTTGTTTCCTATGGAGATGGATCTCCTGAATCGGGATAGGGAGTACATGTAGTTGCTGAGTAGAGTGCACTGGACATACGTATTTGAGTTTTCACCATTCTGCGACTATGGCTTGGCCAAATGGATAGTCTTTTCCTATGTAGTGGAGTGTGGACAACGTTTTGGATACTTAATACTTGTGTGCTTGGTGTGTGCGTGTGATTTATGATGCTTTTGAATAATTTGTCATGCTCGGCTATTAGAATTGGCATAGGGAGTAATGTTCAGACTGTTTGCTTACGAAATATTGGATGAGCATCATCACGCAATGTTATTTTGGATTTCTTCCATGGAGGAATTTGGGTTCTTCACGTCAGTGAAGGCCTATTTTGGACTAGTCATTTGTTGGTTTTGGTCGACCTTGATAACTTCCATGGCTTGAATTTGCAGCGGCAGAGTTCTTATTTGTGCCCATTGATATTCTGCATCCTTGTCTCTTTTCTTCTAGGTATATTTTGAAATAGTTCCTGTGTTTCCTGTTTAATCTGTGGGAATGATCATCTTCAAAATTCAATTGAGAGCCATTTCAGGTTGCTGGCTACAACTTGCATTTGGCAGCAGGGAAAAATTAGTTATGATGCCACTGCTTTGCCATTCTGGTATGATAATCTGTATTGTTAAGCTGATGGCAAAGCGACTTTTGCTTTCTACTTTGGGTAGTGGAAGTTAGTTTTGGGTTTCCTGTTGGGATGGTGGGAAGGAAGAGAGGCACAAAATAATAGAGATGTAATATCGTTTCCCCTAAGGTGCTTGCTGGGTAGGGATGTTCCCGGTTTGGGTAAAATGTATCCGTATGAAAAATCAAATCAAATCATTTTTTATATTTTTTTGTTTAGTTTTACATTTTTAAAAATTGATGGTATTTGGTTTGACTTTTGTTTTGTTCTAAAAATAATAGAAGGAATGATTAAATGAATAATTTTGAATGTCTTGTAGTTATTACTAAGATTTATTTGTGAAAGTAAGAAAGTTCAAAACAAAAAGGCCAGCAAAAGGTCAAATTTGGTTCAAGCAGCAAAAA
>NW_026036279.1:0-383 GCF_019186545.1 Solanum stenotomum
AACCGCCTTTAGGCAGTTTGGTTGCGTAACTCTCGAAAAAATACGCGGATTCAGAAAAACATCGCCTGAAACGGACACCCGAGGCCCGAGTTATGGCCTTTTGAAGTTTCCTAAATTCANCTTTAAGATGCTGAATTTGAAACGGCCGTAACTTTCGGCTCGAACGTCCGTTTGACGCAATCTTTTTTTTGAAACCTCGTATTTTTTCGAGATCTATATGAGGAACCCATCGCCCCTGTCTGAATTTCCTTGTATTTTTTTCATCATATTTCCGCTCGCGCGTAGGAATCGGTAAAACGCGTTTCTGGGAAAATCGGCACGCGCAAACCGCCTTTAGACAGTTTGGTTGCGTAAGTCTCGAAAAAATACGCGGATTCAAAAAA
>NW_026036280.1:0-546 GCF_019186545.1 Solanum stenotomum
TCGATGAACTCTTGCGGGTCCTCATCCCCCTTTGAACCATGGAAGGCCGAAGGGTTCATCCTCATGAAATCTCTCACCCTTTCCCCAGGGTTGGTAGTTTGAGGAGCTTGGGCTCCTTGTTGCACTTGGTTAGCTACCACTTGTGCAAGCATGGTGAGTGCATCACGGAGCTCACCATTGGTGGGTGGCTCTTCCGGTGATCGGGCCCGTCTTCCCCTCATGTTTGGCATGATGATCTAGCAATCCAAAGAACAAGCGTTAGGGAGGAATCACCTTATCACACTCTAAGCACGACATAGAACATGAAGAAGGGAAACCTTTCCTAAAACATTTTGTAGCCTCCCATTCATAGTCGTGGCGCGCTTCACAACCATGGTTAGGACTTTACTCAGTGCGGTGTGTTGGACTCCGAGGATTTAACAACCTAGTGCTCTGATACCAAGCTTGAAGCCTAGGGCCTAGACGTGACATGGCGAATGAGGAACACGAAGGAACCCCAAACTAGCCTCTCAAACTTTTCATCACACTTCATCGGTCGCGAAAGTA
>NW_026036281.1:0-452 GCF_019186545.1 Solanum stenotomum
TCTGGGAAGACATCTAGAAACTCATTAGCAACCGGAATAGACTCAATAGGAGGGACTTCAGACTCCACATCATTGACTCTCACAATATGGTACAAGCACCCTTTGGAAATCAACCTATGGGCTTTAATGCAAGAAATGAATTTTCCCCTTCACCACAACATCCCGGCTCTCCCACTCAAGGACGGGTTCATTAGGAAATCGGAACTTGACTTTACGAGTCCTACAATCAATAGAAGCATAATATGCATGCAACCAATCCATCCCAAGAATAACATCAAAATCCACCATGCTCAACTCAATAAGATCGCAAGGCAACAACTTATTCAATATGCAAACCGGACAATTTCTATACACTTTTCTAGCAACAATAGAGACACCAATGGGAGTAGATACTTCATATGACTCATGCAACAATTCCGACTCAACATAAAATTTTCTAGCAACTAAGGGGG
>NW_026036282.1:0-10441 GCF_019186545.1 Solanum stenotomum
ATTCTCCTGTTCCTGAGGCGGAAGGGATTGCAATAATCAAGGAGGCTTTTGGTAAAGGAGTCACATTTTTTGACACATCAGATGTTTATGGCATGGATCATGCAAATGAATACTTAGTTGGAAAGGTAACTACACACAATTGGTTTCACATCAAAAGATGCATTTTTATTATTAGAAACATCCATTACACTTTCCATGGAATGTTGTATAAACAAAACAAAGAAAGTGGAGTACAAGATGGTCTTCTTTATTTTTCCAGCTTGATGATTCTCGAATGATCTTAACATGATAAAACAGTGAACATGTAAGATATAATAAACTTGTGTATGCATCAATTATAGATGTTCATGTGTAAAATTATCTCCTTCAGCTAAAAAGAGAGAAGGGTGGAAGTGGGGAAGAGGCATGAACGGGAAAAGTACTTGAAATCCCCTCATCTTCACTAGGTTTAGTTTAAAATTATCTTATTGCAATCCTTTTCGTTACTTGGTAGTTATTCAACTTCAGCTATAGTGTCCATATAAGCTATCACTTGTTGAGGCTACTAGTATTACACTATCTGATGAACACATTAATAATGTGGTATTATTATACAGAGAATCGTTTTTTCTCAATGGTGAACTGGCCTGGCCACCTCCATAATTAGAGTCTCTATGAAACACATGGTGAGGATTTTTTTGGTAAAACCTGAAAAAAGCTGGTCCAGCTATAAGATGAGAGTGTTGCCACTTTTCTCATGCTTCATCAGATAAATGTTCTAGCTGGCTACTGAATTTGTTTTGCTTTTCAGTCTTAATCACTGACTGGTTGCATTTGAAAAAGAGAAGTTTCTACAAACTTGTTGATAGAAGTATTAGCTCAAGTCATATTTTCCTCAACAGAATATTCACGGAGTTGAAGAGTTTTGTTTTCCATCTAGCATATCTTAAGTGGGCGGAAAATGAAAATGGAAGGGAAATGTTAATGCCAAAAAAAATGAGGTGTAATGGCAATGTTGGACTGGAAAAAGATTTGGACTATGTTCTTTATCTTTGGTTCATGTACTAAATGGGGTACTGGAATGCCAGAAGCCCACTACCATTCAGTTAAAGAGCTGCTTGATTTTCGTAAGTAGTCCGTAATTCATCGAAGTTTTTCACTGTTTCAGGCATTAAAGCAATTGCCTCGAGAAATAATACAGCTTGCAACAAAGTTCGGTATTTATAAGATCGAACCAACTAAGATTACAGTGAAAGGAACTCCTGAATATGTTCGTTCCTGCTGTGAAGCTAGCTTAAAGCGCCTACAAGTGGACTACATTGATCTCTACTATGTGTGCCGTATAGACACAACAGTGCCCATTGAGGAAACAGTAAGTGATCTGCCTATATATGGTTCAATTTTGGGCCCTTAGCCCTCATAATATTCATTTGCTTTGAGTAGGAATGCCTGCATTCCTAATCAAGATTCTTGCTTTTAGTTTTCCCGTGAAGCTCTTCTATCTCTACTATTTCTTATTGTGGTGAGTTGTATTACAGATGGGAGAACTCAAAAAATTAGTTGAAGTAGGTAAAATAAAGTATATTGGCCTGTCTGAAGCTCACCCAGAGACAATAAGGAGAGCACATGCAGTTCATCCTATCACTGCTGTACAGCAGGAGTATTCTCTATGGACGCGTGACATTGAGGATGACATAATTCCAGTTTGCAGGTTTCTCTACACTTCATTACACATTTTGAAAAAGAAGAAAAGAATCTTGAAATCAAAGACAGGACTCCACACATTTGGACTTTCTACTAGTTAGTATAGTTTGGAGCACTATCTAACTGAAAAAAGGCACATTCCCACTAGATAATTATTTATCATTTTTCTTGTTTCCTTTTGTGTGAAAATATATTATTTCCTCCCCCAGTTGGAATTATGAACCAGTGAACCACTAAACAGAAAGTTAAATGGATAGCGTGCGGAGAAATTTTCAGTTTTATTTTCAATTCTCTCATTCTATCATTATCTACTAGGGAGCTTGGAATTGGGATTGTCCCATATAGCCCTGTTGGACGTGGGCTTTTTGCTGGAAAAGCAGTTGTTGAAAGCTTGCCCGCCAACAGCTTTTTGGTAAGAAAACAAACCGTTGTTTATTTTACTTTTAAATTCTTTGATGTTTCATTATTATTATAATTTTTTTTTTTGTATTAATTTCATTTTTCATGCTCTTATGATTCTGGTTTCGCTTACTCTCTATCAGACTACACACCCTAGGTTTACAGGAGAGAACTTTGAAAAGAACAAATCTATATATTTTCGTATGGAAGGAATAGCCAAGAAGCATGGATGCTCTCCAGCTCAACTTGCTATTTCATGGGTCCTTCACCAAGGGGATGATATTGTACCTATTCCTGGTAAGCAATTCTTTTCGTAGTTTCACTAATACAAAGATGATCTTAGCGTACTTGTACAGAAAGAAGTAGCACTCACTTGTGCTTTGATCAGAGTCATGTTGTGAATACTGAGTTAGTCTCTTGTCTGTTATTATAGGTACAACAAAGATAAAAAATCTTCATGATAACATCGGTTCTGTGAGAGTAAAGCTCAGAGAAGAAGACATAAAAGAGCTTTCTGATGCAATGCCCGTCAGTGAAGTGGCAGGGCAAAGAATTGGTGGGAGTCTTTATAATACATCATATAAGTTTTCCATTACACCACCACCAACCAAATGATCATTAATCCTGTGCTATTGAAAGGAATTATATGGCAATGGATTTAAATTTTATTTTTTAAAAAGGTGTTATAAGGAATTTGGGCATATGTTAGCCATTTGACAACTTGACCTTTTTTATTTTTATTTTTATTTTTTGTGGAGTAAACGTGCAAATCATTTTGACCTTTTAGGGAGTTTCTAGCTAGGGTGGACCTGGTACAGTATTTAAAAGTTTGATTTGGTAATTTTAGTTTACGATTTTTAAAAATATTATATTATTATCGTATCAATATAATTCGATATGATTTGATATTTTACAGTACGGTAAATCAGTTATCGTGGTTTGATCAACTTCAAGCTTTCCACATACATGTATTCGTATAATAAGAATTGTAATTTTGATTTTTCGAGAAACGTCAATTATATCATACTAATACACATATAAAAATATTCAAAATAAAGTACAAACACTTCTCTTTCTTAATAAGTCACCCAAAAAGAATATTTAAATCAAGATAGAGTAATAAAAATTTCAACATCTAAATAATTAGTTACTATTTTATATATGTGCTGCCTCTCTACCTGCACGAGGTAGTGGCAAGGTCTGCGTACATTCTACCCTCCCCAGACCGCACCTAGTGGGATTTCACTTGATATATTGTTGTTGTTGTTTATATATGTGCTAGTATTATATAATTACACATATATATGAATTTTATATGTAATTATATACTTTGATATGATGTTCGATTTTTTTTTTATAACCATCAAATACCATATCAAATATTAAAATGTAAAAAATACATACCAAATATCATAAAACTCAAACCATGATTTTAAATATTTCGATTTTGATAGTTACTATACCATGCCCACCGCTATTTCTAGCTATGTAATTTTCAAATTAAATTGTCATAGGTTGTTGTGAAAAAAAAAATGTGTAAAATAATAATTTATAATAATTGAGAGGGAAAATTATGTTTAAGCCCTTACATTAATTAGTGTTATTGCTAGTTTGGCAACATGTTGCCTAAAAAGAAATTTAACAAGCATATTTCTAGTGTTAAACATTTTTAAGGTCATTTTAACAGAAAAAAAAAGTTTTATGTTTCAAACACCTCAAAAGTTATTTATTTTTGGCTTTATCATTTCTATTAAAACAAATTACAGTATATATATATATATATCCAACACTAAAAGAGTCTAATATATATAAAGTATTTCTCCATTCATTTTTAGTTGTTTGCACGAGGCAAGCCTTATGCGATAGGCTCGACTCAAAAGGCATTGAGGGGGGATCAATCTTGGATCATCCGTGTGGATAACCATCCTCCAAACTAACTGAGTCATCCCGAAGGACTATATGTCCAATACTACATGTTCAGTTTATTTAATTAATGAATGATTTATTATATTGTATCTATTTTATCTCTATTATTAAATACTAGTATTTATTTTTCAATTTTTAGACGACTTATATTTAATAAGGGTGATTTGGTAAATTTATTCAAATCATTTACTGTTTCTTAATTCTGGTGTTGGACAACTATTATTTGACAAGAGCTAGTAATAAACAAATTTTCCAAAATTTGTTTTGCTCTGTTATTTTCTTTTTTTCTTCTTCTTTCTATTTTGAACCGATGAAAAAATAGAAAGGTAAAAAAAAAGCTCCTTGAGAGAAATGGTGTTTTCTGCAATTAAGCAGGTACAGTGCTCCATAGTTAAATCTCAATCAAAGTACACTCCGTACAAAGTATGTCCCCCCTTAAAGAATCCCTAGTCATATTTTTCTATTCCTGTGTCCCTACAATCTTGGAGCGAGCAAGCATGGGGTCAGTCATATATAATTGTCGCCTTTCGAAACCCTAGGTGACGATTCTTCTCAACCACTCATTCAATATACTATTTTGACTGTACTGCTCATCGTATACTCTGCAATTTGTTTAATTGCTTATTTGTGTGGATCAAATTTATGGGGTCAGTCATATATAATAGGAAAATGAACATTTTCTAATCTAGGGTTACTGAATGTCGCAAAAATTAAAAATAAATAAGTCATGGTCTGCTTTTTCTTGTGATTTCCCCCTTATTGCAGTTCCAAAGCATAAACTAATGTAGAGCTTCAATTTGAATAATTTGAAAAAAAAATTAGATTTATCTTTTTTATACTCTTTACGTCCCATTTTATATGATGAAGTATGTCTGGGCATGGAGTTTAAGAAAGAAAGAATTTTGAAACTTGTGATTTAAAAATTTGACAAAGGAAGAGCTAACTTTGCTTTTGTTACCATTAAAAAAAATTTAATAATGGATGTATTGGTAGTCTGCACGCAGTGATTTAAGATTATAGATCCGGATTATGAAGCCTTGTTCTATGGGGTGTTGCCAAAAATTCAGGGGCGGAGGGAGAGTGTTGGCTATGGGTTTGGCTGAATCCCGTAGCTTTGGTTCAATGTCTCATTGAGGACGTGTGAATAACATTGAGGTTTAGAGCATGGAAAACTCCGATCCCCAGTATGTGCAACGTTGAAATGGCTCCTCATTTGATTGTGCCAAAGGGATATAAAAGAAAGAAGTGGCTTTCGATAGATTGTTGGTCAAGAAGTTTTACTCTGTGCGAGTTTAAGTCTACCTTGTCACATTTTAGCAAATTCTATCATCATAATATACACATATCAAGAAGTATATGTTGGATGCGACACAATCATCTTAGACAATTTTTTCTTTATCTTTTAAGCATATGTGTGTGTTACATATACCCTCTGGCAGATATGTTCATTTCTTTTGCTATTGTGCAATTTTGTAGGTCTACATTTTCATCTTAACATTAGCATTATATTGGATTTATATTGTGAATATGTTGGGCCTTACAGGTCTGACGTTTATTTTAGATGAATTCCTGGCATCATAACCATTTTATAGAACTCGTTTTTCATTTGATAGACCATGGTAGAAACACACTACTACTAGAGCTATCATGCGACAACACTTTGTTGAGAAAAATCACAAATAAGTATATATGCAAATAAGTGTTTTTTTTTTAGAAATAATGCTTGTGTGTATATTATAAGCTGACACCACTTGAAAATAAAACAAAAACATCAATTTGAGACAAGTAATATAGAACAGTCCACCCAAACCCACATACAAGCTGAGTTCTGATAGTATGCCGACACCACTTGTGCAAAATCTTGTGCATTGGTAATCCTATCACATAGTGTTCTCGTAGTAACTCCTCCATCTCATGAGTCATCCTTCTTAACTTTTCTTTTTTGAAAGTAAAAAAATTAATAAATTAAGAAGGATGACTGAGATGAAAGAGGTGCTACAACAACACTACGTAATCATAGAATACCTATAATTCTATGTGTCACATTTTCTTATATCACTGCAAACTTTCTAAGTCAAACAAATTATTAATATATCTTCCAAAATATCCAATTGAACTTTCTATGTCTAGGATCTCTTTGATTGTTGACTACCTTTAGCTACTCTTAGTTTCCATATTACATAAAGTTATGGAAGAAACTACTGCAATGTCTCATTTTTAAGGTAAAACCTCTTGTGGAAAATCAAATGTGCTCCACAAGCATTAGCATATCTTCGTTGTTTTTGACTTTGAGAAACTCTTGTCAACTTTTGGATAGCAAGAGTCTTCTAAATCCTAGTATATTTTATCCATGGAAAAACTTTTGTGAGCCTAGGAAAGTTTACATTGTGGACCCTAAAGCCAATTGTTAAATGGACTAGAATTTTCTGTTATCTTTAGTCTTATTTTAAGAGAAGATTTGGTAAGTTTCCTAGCATTTTTCGTCTTTTCACTTTTACCGAAACTTGGCATGTGGATAAATTTAAGTTGCAATGAAGTAAAATTAGAAATGAAGAAAGAAAAGCTTAAATTAGAAAAACAAAAAAGAGGACAAGCTATTTAACCTATTATAATGTAAGATTGGACAAGACAAAAAGAAAAGAGGAGCTACTTGAAGATTCCTGTGTCTTTTGCTACAACTTTAGTGGTTGAAGTCGAAATTTTCATTTGTTGGATACAGGAATGCACTTTATAATCCAACCGATAGGCCATGACAATGATGAAATCCCTATGCATGCAGCCCATTGCGTCCAGTTCAGCCTTTCAGTATCAGCAAACCTCCTCAGGAATTCAACCATAATTACCTGGAGAACTATTGTCACTCCCACTATCCCAACAAATAGTCTATTCTTCAGTATTCCATGGAATATGTTTTTCTTCTCCAAATTCCTTGCATTGAACTCGTTAAAAACTTGACACAGAACGAAAGTATTGAATATCAAGGTGTCTTTTACCTTCTTATTCACATGAAATATGGCACTTCCTTTGAACTGCAGGATCAATAGCACCGTTACCTGATACAAGGCTTGAGCAAGGAGATTCCTCCACATCACTCCAGTTATCAGTGGTTTAGTTCGTCCAATTGGTTTCTTGTCCATTAGATCGCTACTGGGTCGTTCAGTTGCCAAAGCTAAGGCCCCCAGAGTATCCATTATGAGATTGACCCACAGAAGTTGGACTGCTGTCAGAGGGACTTCTCCAGATGAAGCAGCAGCAACAAAGTTGATAACAAGGGCAGCAACATTTACTGTGAGTTGAAATTGAATAAACTTTTGAATGTTATTATACACGCACCTTCCCCACTTCAAGACTGTGACCACTGTAGTGAAATTGTCGTCCAAGATAACTATATCAGAGCTCTCCTTTGCGACTTCTGTGCCTTGGATCCCCATGGAAAGTCCAATATCTGCTGCTTTTAGGGCAGGAGCATCATTTGTTCCATCACCTGTTACCGCTACAACATGGCCTTTCTGCTTCAAGCATTCAACCATCAAAAGCTTGTCAAATGGTGAAGACCTTGCCATCACTCGTATTTTTTCAACAATCTCCATTCTCTCTTCTTGTGAATAATTCCTGAATGCCGGTCCTTCAATAACTGCAATGTTCAGGTCTTCACCTGGTTGGAGTATTCCACATTCAAAAGCTATTGATTTAGCTGTAAACACATTGTCCCCAGTAATCATTTTGATGCTAACACCAGCAGCCCTGCAAGATTCTACTGCCCCTTTAACACCAGGCCTACATGGGTCCTTTAGACCCACCAGACCCAGTAAGGTTAGTTCAGTTTCTTCAAGAGCTTGATTTTTTGCATTGCTTTCTTTGTAAGCAAATGCAATACATCGCAAGCTTTTGCTTGCCATATATTCAATTTTCAAGTCAAGTTCTTTTCTTTCTTCATGATCTATAGGTGCAATTTTTCCACTTTTTACGTAATAAGTGGAGCACATAGCTAGAATCATCTCAGCAGCACCTTTCCAATGTGTGTGAACTTTTCCCGTACTATTTTTTGTTACTAGTACCCCACTTCTTTTCTTTTGTGAATTGAAAACTTCAACATGGAGGATTTGATACTTTTGCTTTAATTCATTAAAGTTCACTAGTAAACTGGTCAGGGCCCATGATAGAATCGCTTTCTCGGTAGGGCCTCCACAGATTTCTGGAGGACCTGAAGGTGTTGTATAAACATCACCAGTAGTATTCAAGCAAGCAGCCTCTTGTAGCAATTGAACAACATCAGGTGCTAGCTGTGATGTTGTCATAATCATTTCTGTTCCCAAGAAAAATTCAGTTACCTGCAAAGGTGAATTCAGAATTTAACTTTAATGAGTTCTATGTTCAAGTTCTTACTGTTTCATTGCAATTTTAAAAGTATGAGTTTAGAATTTAATATTTGTTGAAAGTTTACAACTAATTTTCAACATATATTTATGCTCCATATTGAAACTTGTGGGTTCAGTTGAACCCAGTAAACTAGGCTGCATCCACCTTGAGTTACGCACCTGCATCTGGTTTAAGGTGAGAGTGCCAGTTTTGTCTGTGCAGATTGTGGTTGCTGATCCCATTGTCTCGCAGGCAGATAGCTTGCGGACCATTGCATGATCTAGCATCATTCTTCTCATAGAGTATGCCAAAGTTAGTGTGACAGCCAATGGCAAACCTTCTGGAATTGCAACCACTATGATGGTTACGGCTGCCGCAATTATACGAATCAAGGAATTCATTATATCATCTGCTTTGGTTTTGCTACCTACAAACTCCTTCTGTCCACTTTCATTTTCAGTATGTCCCGTGAAGTAACGGATCATTAAGGTGACTAGAACAAGAAAAGCCACTAACAGACCAACATTTCCGATATATTTAGTAAGTTTATTTAACCGATTTTGCAGTGGCGTTTGTTCATTCTTGTCATCAGTTATTGTGCACATCATTTGACCCCATGCATTATTTGCACCTACCGACGTTACAAGCATGTGTCCATATCCGTCCATTACCTTTGTTCCGCAGACCAAAAATGGGTTTTGTGTCTCGTTGATTTGAACGTGATCACTTTCACCTGCAGAAGTAGATCCAAAATATATATACATTTAATGACTTCAAAATTCTGAGTTCTTTAAAATATAGGTTCAAAACTGAACTTTTATACTACTTTTTGGCGTCTCTCTCTTTTATATATATTGTTTATACTGAAAATGATATCTAGGTCTGTCTCTATTTACCTGTCATGCTGGACTCATCTACTTGCAGTGAGTGGCCATCCAAGAAGAGTCCATCGGCTGGAATTTGATCTCCAATTTTGAGACACACAACATCGCCCACAACAATATCAAAGATCGATACTTCCTGTCTACGTCCTTCTCTCATTACTTCCACTTTTATATCTTTACTCTCTTCCGAAAGCTTCAGAAACTGTCTGCTTTGTTTGAAGTTACTGATAGAAGAGACTGCAAGGACAAGAATAACTGCAACGATGATACTTCCGCCATCATACCACCCTTCCTTAGGTCCATGCTGTTTAATCCCAAAGCCAAGGGATAAAACAGCACATACCAGAAGGATGATAATGGTGGTGTCATTGAAACCTTCAACTACAAAACTCAAGAAACTCTTGGCTTGTGGCTTGTCATAAATGTTGGAACCAAAAGTAACCTTCCTTTGTTCTACTCCATTCTCATGCATTCTTATACCTTCTTTCTGGTCCGATCCAAGAATTACTACGACTTGTAGCACTCCTCCGAATTGAACGAGGCCATTGAAGTCTTTCTCTCTGACCAACTTGGCAAGTGCTTCTTTGTTAATGCCATGAAAAAGTTGTTTCTCATGATCATTGATGCTTTCAATGTTGATAATGTAGGACCGATCGCGCACCAACTGGGAAAGGACTAATGTGTTTCTATCAATCCTTTTCTTGTTCAAGAAAGCCACAAAATATATGGCTCTAAAAACCAACTGCAGCCTCTTGTGAGGTTTTCCAAGGTAACTGTCCCTTTCATTGCTTAAAAACATTATGGTATCACTGTGTTCGGATGTGTGTATAGCCATTAGGATTTCTTTGCACAAAAACAATAGTACTATCTGTTTCTTTCTTCTCTTTTTTACTGCTGGTAAATATTGAAAATTTGCTGAGTTGCATTCATTGTGTGAATTAGTTGCATAAATAACCTAGGAAAAAAGAAAGTTCCATGCAATTTCCAGGATGCTCACAATGAATTTTACAGTATTTCTTTACGTGATACCTGGTACTCCCTATAATCAATGCGCTGTAACTATTGAGGAAAATGTGAAGAAGTTCACTTACATATTCCATGCAAAAGTGTATTGAATATTGTTGATGCCCAGTGCTTGTGTTTTACGTGAGAAAGCATCGATCCTTTTTCCATAAATTAAGATATATGTC
>NW_026036283.1:0-2711 GCF_019186545.1 Solanum stenotomum
CCCACACGCCTATGTAGATCCGCCACTGAATACGCCACATATTTTTCATTCGAGACAGCACACGTTTTACTAAATTAGAGCATGTTGTGACTCGAATGAGAGGAACACCAGGGTAAAATTCCTTTTAAAAAAAGTGACCTAGGATTTCCTTCCTAGCCAGCAGCTGTGCAGCTCTCATGGCTGCTACGGCCACTGGATGGCCTCCTTTCGAGGCTGTCCAGCCCGCCCCACCACCCCAAACCACCACATACGCCACCCTTTTCAAATCCAATACTATAAATCCTAAACAATTTGCCCTAATTAACTCAAAACAATCGCAAAATCAATCGAAATAATTCATGGAGAACCTACTATCACGTTTTCAATGGAGGAAAGGCAAGACTTTATGATTGAAGAGGGATTGCATCAAGCAGTGGTGTTTAAATTATCCCACGTTGCGCCAGATTTGAAGGTATTAGGTCAATTTTACCGAAACATCTTGGTACCAAGGGCAATTGTTTAATTGACTTACTTTCTCCAAGACAAATTTTGTTGAGATTTGATCAATATGAAGATTATGTACTAGCTTTATCTCGCTCAGTTAATTATCTTCTCTACAATGGAGAGGAGCACCAATGTAGGGTTTTTCCATGGTCCATTGGATATAATCCTAAGGAGGAAACGACGTTAGCTGTGGTTTGGATTTCTTTACCTAACTTATCTCCAGATTTGTTGCAAAGGAGTCTCTACTGTCTATAGCATCGGCAGTTGGGAAACCAATAGCTATAGATAAAGCTACTCAAATCAAGTCAAGACCTAGCACAACTAGGGTCAAGGTTATACTTGATCTAATAGAAAAGCTTCTAAATCGTATAAGATTGCAGTTTGTGGATGGAAAATCTGGTAAGTTGATCGAGGTTTTTCAGGAGATTAAATATGATAATCTATCTTTGTATTGCAATTATTGTAAGCACCAAGGTCAAGATGAAGATAGTTGTCGTTTGATATCGAAAATAAATCAAAATAACAAACAAATTGATGATACCATTGAAGTTGCTTCAAAAAGGTACTATCGATGGTGAAAAGTATCAAGGTGATGCGAGAGAAATACTAAATGAAAAAAGAAAGGTTGTAGATGTCGATCAAAGTAAAGCTACTTCTTTAGATCGACAGTTGGTTGCTGTCACTTTTGAGCAAAATCGTGCACACTCAATGGATGTTGTTTCAAGTAATATTGGTGTTCAAACAACTACCGAAAACAAAGGGGGAACGCCAAGAGATGGGGTGGATGCACCGCAAGTTGGTTCAGGCCAAAAATTAATGGATTTAGGACACAAACTAATGGATACATCTGATGTTGAAGATGCTGAAAATTCTGGGCAGCATGTTTTGCAAGTTGAAACCAAGAATGCAACTAAAAATTGGACACTGGTTGCACACAAAAATTCAACTAGTAATCGGAGCCTTATTTAGCCCCTGAATGGTTGAGGTCGGTGATCACTGAGAAAGTAGACGTATATGCCTTTGGAATTGTGCTCTTGGAGGAAGTTCTTTGTGGGCAAAAGAATTTGGATTGGTCACAGGCTGATGAAGAAGATGTTTTTAGGAGAAAAGAGCAGCTCATGGATATGGTTGACAAAAACAACGAGGATATGCAGCACCACAGAGAAGAAGTGACGTTTTCCTTTTACATGGTGGCAGAGGGACAGGGGGAACGATATGAATGAATAATCATGTGCAGGGGTGTTTGTTTGTCATCATCAAAAAGAGGGAAAAATGTAGTATTTCAGTGTTTTGATGATTCTCACAAACGCTGGGACCTAGTCCAAGGAAGAACAGGCTTCCTCTAAGCCTAAAGGGCGACAGCTGTAAAAGTTGGTGAGAAGGACAGTGTACTCCTCCAATGAGAATTTGGATTGGTCACATGCTGATGAAGAAGATGTTCATTTGCTTAGTGTTTTTAGGAGAAAAGAGCAGTTCATGGATATGGTTGACAAAAACAACGAGGATTTGCAGCTCCACAGGGAAGAAGTGACGTTTTGAACAGCTCCACCTTTGATAATTAAGCAAATTACAAGAAACAATAAATGAAACAGTAAGAACAAAATCCACTAATAATAACGTTTTGAACAGATTCATATGCATTTCAGCTTATTCCAAGTGTAAGAAAACTTTTGGCAGCACTTCTTTCCCTCTTGCCATCAATTCTCATACACAAGATGCACTCCCAAACCTTTGACCACCACATCCTTATGATAATGATCACAGACACCACCCTCAAGCTGAATGAGGTTATTAAGATTGTAACTGAGATCATCCTCGAACAGACAATAAAGTGGTACATGGGCTAGGAAAGTATTACCTAAACCAACAGGTTTTTCACTTCCCATTGGACCGATACATGTCCTAAATTTGTGCCGCAAACCATCATGGCTTGTGAACCTTAACCATATCACAAGTCCTTGCAAAGTTTTAAGGCATTTGTCAGTATGAAGAGTGAAGGGACCATTCAACGTTAATTTCCATAAAATGAAAGGAGTAATAATGTCAAAAACAACACAAACAGTAAACCCCCTGAATGTGGGTGTGAACCAATTTTTGGGGAGGGCCACTGAGGATGATTCAGTCCCCCAGTTCTTGTATGTAAACCACTCGGGAATCTCCACACCAGGGACATACATACTAAATGTGACATTCATGTATAGTGCCTGCATGCACCGTGAAGAGAATGT
>NW_026036283.1:4525-7807 GCF_019186545.1 Solanum stenotomum
GGGGAGTCCACCAGTATGCTCTATCACTTGAGCTGATAGATCCTCAAATTCTTTGGTAGGGTGGTTTTTCTTGAAAGCATGTTGTTTAAAAAGTTGTAAGCTTTCATATTTGTCTAAAGTTCCCATTCTGTATATCTTTTCAGTCTCATACTTAACAAGTAAGTGTTTGTCTTTGGTTGTTATGATGATTCTACTTCCGTCACCAAACCATTCACGCTCCCCGGCAAATGCATCTAACTGTTCTATGTGATCAACATCATCCAGAACAAGAAGAACCTTTTTGTACCGTAGTCTTTGTTTTTGCATATTAGCTCCTTCAAACGAATCGTTGATCCTTAGTTTTTTTACAACAAGGATCTCAGAAAGAAGTATCTCTTGCACGCTCTCTAGTCCCTGTTTTGCTGAACGGTCTCGGACTTCGTGAAGAAAACATGCACCTTGAAATTGACTCCGAATGTTATCATAAATAACTCTTGCAAGAGTTGTCTTCCCCACTCCACTCATTCCCAGTATTCCAAGGAAGCGAACTCCACCAGACCCGATTCCAAGCATTTTATATACCTTGTGCATGTGTGATTCCATTCCAACAAGATTTCTAGCATTGCTTGCATGTCTCTGACTACCCAATATAGACAATATTTGTTCCACAATTTTCTCTATGACTCTAGCTTCATGTCTGCATACCACAAATGATGTCTTAAAAATATGTTTTGTGTATAGCAAAATAAGAACGAAAATCTAGAAAGCAACTAAGACAACTTCATAGCATAAGCCCTAACAGACTATTTCCAATTGTAACTTGCTTATGATGTTAATACAAGTTGTCTGTTGGATTTTATTAAAAGATTAAGAATGAAAATCTATTTCTAAGGAGGAGAGATAATTCTATTTAAAGAAAAAGGGAAAAGGGTCAAATTTTCTCTTGAAGGAGTAAGAAGTGGCGGTGATCGATTTAGAGGAATGAAAGATAGTGACTGGAAAAAACTGTTCTTCGAATCTGGACTATTTCGCAAAGTTCATGAGCATAAGTAAACATCTTGGAAAAAACTGTTGATAAAAAAATTAGCCCTGACCACATGGTCATCACAGTCGGAACAATTTGGTTAGAGAAAGTAATGTTACGATGTGATGCAAAATAGAAATGAACGATATCACGATGAGTTTGGTTTCATAATCGATAATTACCCATTGGCAGTATTTGCCAAAACCCAGCCAGAAATAATAGCTGCTTTCTCCAGTGCTGCCCTCCATTTTTGCACCTTGTCCTCCTGGAACCAGGCTTCATGTTTGCTAAATGCTTTTCCAAATATGAATTTTTGTTTCCTCACTGTTGATGGATCTACATCATAGAACACCGGAAGAACAATTTGTCCTTTCACATTCTTGCACTCCATGATCTTTGTCAATTCATCTAAACACCATGTTGAATTAGCATAGTTTTTAGAGAATATGATCAAAGCTATCCGTGACTCTTCAATTGAACTCATGAGTTCTGGTGTAATGAACTTTCCTTTCTCTAGTTTCTCGTCATCTTTGAAGGTATTAATGCACTTTTGTTGCAGAGCAAGGTACAGATGGTCAACAAATGTTTTGCGTACATCTTCACCTCTAAAACTTAAGAAAACATCGTAACTCCATCGAATAATTTCTGGGGATAGAAGCAATGAACTTTCCTGATTCATCTTCGCTATAATTGCTTTAATTCGCCTGCAAGAGAATAAAATAAGAAATTGGAAGAGGAAATTAGTAATTATATTTACAACAAACTTGCATTTATATATGCAGAGTGGTGACTTAGCATATGATAACAATAAACAAATACTAGTGGTAAAGAAGTTGACTTTGTAAAAATAGTATATTGTGAAAGTTGAGAAAGTCTGTGATGTCGTCATCAACACCATCTATAAATGAATCTGTTAAGCAACTTCGCCTGAATATATATTTTAAGGTTCCATTGATATGGATTGGCGATAGTATTTTATTTGGTAGGTTTGGTTTTTTTTTTAATTAATGAGAAATGCTCAAATATGCCATTGAACTTTGTAAAAAAGCTCATACATGTCATCCGTTTAATGTTTGACTCATTTATGTCATTACCATTTGAGAAAAGACTCATTCATGACATTATTTATAATGGAAAACAACTTCGATTTTCCAAAACCATTTTTTACCCATTGTCAATTATGATTTGACAACGTCGTTAATTAAATCATTTGGCTTAAATATACCATTGAACTTTGAAAAAATGTTCATCTGTGACCTGACTGATTTAATTTCACGAAGATTTCCGTTAATATAAACCTAAGCTATTTGTATTAAAAAAATGGACAAAGACCAAACCTGATAAGTTTCTGAATACTTAAAGAACTAAAATCGGTAAGTTTATAGTTAAGGGACTAAAACTGGCAAGTGTATAATTGAGGGACCAAAGTTGATAAGTTTTTCAATAGTTAAAAGACTAAATCCGTTAAGTGTATAGTTAATGAGCCATTTTAGACCTACTCTTATAGTTAAGGGACTATTTATGTCATTTTCTCTACAATGATTTCTCATTTTAAAACACACTTGAACTACTATTTTTTCGCGAATTTCATATCCAAACTAGAAGTTGATCCCTTTTACTATCTAAACTATTGCCATCTATATGTATTAAAAGACATTCCTTTCTAATTGAATATTTTATGTGTAGTTCAAGTTAAGTATATATCGATTGAAAATTAAAGTTGTCCTCAGCATGACAATAGAACAGTCTCGATCAAAGTTTACCTAGGTTTGGCTCGATTAGGTCCACGCTAAGGCTTGGCCAAGGTCGGACACAAATGAGCCAGCTTGGATTTATGAAATTAGTACTTAAAAATAAAAATCATGTATTCGGCTCAAATAATGATTAAATTGGTACGTTAGTTTAGTAATTACTTTTATTAGTGCAGTAATAACAGAAAGTAAATGAAAGTCATAGTGACCTTGCTTTATCTGCAAGGTTGAACAATAATGAATTTGTAACTTGGAAATGGTCAAAATGGTCCCATTAGTGGAAAGATAGAGCCCGGCCCCATTATTTTCCTTCGTACCAAACACACTCATAGTCAGTTTGGAAAAAAAAAATAGCACATTGAAAAAGTTTTTTTGAGGTCCTCTCTATATTGACTGGGCAAAGATTTAAGATATTCTGTACATTGGAACACAAATTTTGACTTGGGACTTTGGAATATATGGCACATCCTATTCAGTACAAGACTTGTCATGAACCTTAATGAGGAGGAAAGTGCCCAATAATTCCAA
>NW_026036284.1:0-561 GCF_019186545.1 Solanum stenotomum
AACCAATGCCGGATGCGTCACAATAAACATTAAACCCCTCGCCATCAACTGGAAGAGTCAATATAGGAGCGGTGGTAAGCAACTCCTTAAGCCTCAGAAAGCTCCTCTCACACTCCTCCTCTCACACAAACGGAACATCCTAGCGAGTCAACCGAGTCAAAGGCGCTGCTATAGTAGAAAATCCCTCAACAAAACGCCTATAGTAGCCTGCCAATCCGACGAAGCTACGAATCTCAGTGACAGAGGTGGGCCTGGCCCAGTCACGAATAGCCTCAATCTTAGCGGGATCTACCATAATGCCATCCTTAGACACCACGTGCCCCAAGAATGATACAGACTCAAGCCAAAACTCGCACTTTGAGAACTTAGCATAAAGTCGCTGGCCTCTCAAAGTCTGAAGCACTATCCTCAGATGCTGCTCATGCTCCTCCCAGCTCCGCGAGTATACTAGAATGTCATCTATGAAGACTATGACAAATAAATCCAAGTACGGCCTAAACACCCTAGTCATCAAGTCCATGAACGCGGCAGGTGTGTTAGTCAACCCAAAAGACATCACTA
>NW_026036285.1:0-788 GCF_019186545.1 Solanum stenotomum
CTATCGTTAAAAATTATGTATAAAATACGATAAATCGTAATTTTGACCACTTAAAATATTTATTAAAAAAACAGAAAAAATAAATTGACTGATTCTTAAAATTAATCTATCAATGTCACATAAAATGAGACAAAAGTAGTAATATGTATTGTTTAATGTGAAATTATTGAAAACTACGTAAAATGTATTATAAATCTTAACAATTAACAACATTTGATTGAATCTTGAAATTTTATCAATGCTACATACATTGAGACAAGTGGAGTAATATATATTAAGTATTTAAAAATTACGTACAACCATATTGCTTTCTGTAGGCTTCGAATTATCGTGGTCATTTTTTAGGTTGATAGAAGTTTTGTACATTTTTTTTAATATTATAAATCGCAATAATTAATAATTTTAAATATTTTAAAAAATATATTAAAAATTTAGTTGGTTTCGGGAATTTTATTTATACTATATAAAATGGGACAAAGGAAGCAACATATATCATTTACAAATGACTTAAAAAACATTAAAAATTACAATAATTACCAATTTAAAATATTTAAAAGCTATATAATAAAATAGGTTCACTCTCAGAATTCTTTCAGGCTCACATATATTGGGACAGAAAAGATAACACATATCATTTTAAAATTACCAAAAAAGTATTATAAATAATAATAATTAACAACTTAAAATATCTGAAAGACATTTTAAAAGGGTTAATTTTGTAATTTTATCCATATCACATAAATTAGGACAAAGTGACCATTAATGTTGGTTATTTGAAAGTTACATCA
>NW_026036286.1:0-605 GCF_019186545.1 Solanum stenotomum
CGATTTGAATTGGATTTTCGATTTGGTTCTAAGGACTTACTTTGATTGGCTAAGAATGGACGGCGTTCCATGGACATTTATGAGTGTGGATCGATTAGGACTTTTTCAGCAACGACATTGGCACCTTTATAGAGCATCCGGTTTAAGGTCCGGCCTCTATTGCCCAGATACTTATATAGAGCATCCGGTTAGAGTTCCGGCCTCTATTGCCCAGATACTTATATAGAGCATCCGGTTAGAGTTCCGGCCTCTATTACTTGATACTTGTGATTGGTTACTTGGGTATTTCTGCTGAGCATCCGGTTCGAGGTCCGGCCTCCGTACTGTTAGATTTTACTAATTAGGGTTGAGGTTCTGATTCGTGTTCTTCGTTCTTGGGTTCTTTTATGTAATTCTCTTTAGTTATAGTTATTCTGTGTACTCGTCGGGCTCATGGGGGTCCGTTCGGGTTTTCATTTAACTTGCGCACGAGTGTACCTTCTGGGCTTATGGGAGTCCAGTTAGGTGTAGTTAGCTTATAAATTACTTTAGTTAGTTCTTTGTACACTCGTGTGCTTTCCCTTGTTAGTTAGATTTTATTCTTGACTTCGGTTTGTGTTATTCCT
>NW_026036287.1:0-501 GCF_019186545.1 Solanum stenotomum
ACCTGAGGGAAAGTTCTAAGTGTGGAGCCATGGAAAGGGACCCATAGACTGTAGGTCAGCCTACGGTCCGTACTGTAGGTGTCCGTCGTTTGTGTCTGAAAGTTAAAGGTTCCAGCTTCGGAGAAAAAGTCTATGTCTTTAGCTACGGAAGGGACCTACGGACCATAGGTCGATCCACGGTCTGTAGGTTAGTCTCGTCAATTGAAGCCGCGTCCAACAATTTATTTCCTTATTTCGTTTCCTTTTTATTTAGGACAAGTTTTTCTATAAATAGGGTATGTAAACCTCGTTTTTGAGGGTTAGACATTATTGTTAACTTTTAATTCTTGGTATTTTCTTGGGAATGAACTTGTAAACTTTAGCAATTTGATTTCCGGATTTCGCTTTATAAAGATTTTGCTTTGAATTTCAATTGGAGATTACGGGTTTCTTCTACTCATTACGTAAGTTCATGAATTATTCTTCTAACAAGATGAATTGTGTTCTTCCAAGCATGAGTAA
>NW_026036288.1:0-223 GCF_019186545.1 Solanum stenotomum
GGACGTTCGAGCCGAAAAATTACGGCCGTTTGAAATTCAGCATCCTAAAGGTAGAAGGTGGCTTTGAATTTAGGAAACTTCAAACGGCCATAACTCGGGCCTCGGGTGTCCGTTTCAGGCGATTTTTTTTTTGAATCCGCGTATTTTTTCGAGATCTACGCAACCAAACTGCCTAAAGGCGGTTTGCGCGTGCCAATTTTCCCATAAACGCATTTTACTGATT
>NW_026036289.1:0-510 GCF_019186545.1 Solanum stenotomum
TCTCTTTGTATAAGGCTGAACTTTCATACACTTTTAGGTGAAACTCATCAAGCACGTTCAAGTCGTTCATCCTTTGATTAGAAGCAGTGCCCCAATCCAAATTTAACTTCTTCATTGCCCACATTGCTTTGTGCTCTAACTCTACTGGTAAGTGACAAGACTTCCCATAAACAAGTTGGTAAGGCGAAATACCTATGGGGGTTTTGTATGCAGTGCGATATGCCCAGAGAGCATCATCAAGCTTCCTTGACCAATCAGTTCGCTTGGCGTTCACTGTCTTCGCCAATATCTGCTTCATTTCTCTGTTGGACACCTCAACTTGACCGCTAGTCTGTGGATGATAAGGAGTGGCTACATTGTGACGGACACCATATTTCTCAAGTAGTGTTTTGAACAACTTGTTACAAAAGTGAGAGCCTCCATCGCTAATAATAGCCCTTGGTGTACCAAATCTGGAGAAAATATTCTTTTTCAAGAATGCTGTGACACTTTTACCTTCGTTGTTGGGGA
>NW_026036290.1:0-329 GCF_019186545.1 Solanum stenotomum
TTAGCCTAAAAATCATTTAAAAGAAATGTTAAACCCTAAAATAGAAGAAATCTTAACCCCTAAGAACCCCTAAACTGTAAAAAAAATCTTAAAATCTTGAAAAAACCGTATAGAACCCTAAACCTAAAAAAATTCTACAAAAACTTAAGCCCTGAACCTTAAACCCTAAGAATTCTTATACCTAATAAAGCATAATACCCTAAACCCTCTGAAACCCTAAATA
Source organism: Solanum stenotomum (assembly GCF_019186545.1). Classification (NCBI taxonomy): domain Eukaryota; kingdom Viridiplantae; phylum Streptophyta; class Magnoliopsida; order Solanales; family Solanaceae; genus Solanum; species Solanum stenotomum. The sequence continues at coordinate 224 of NW_026036290.1, forward strand.
CTCTAAAAAAAAGAAATACCTTTGGGAACCCCTAAAAACCTTTTAAAATCCTAATACACAAGATACTAAACCCTAAGACCAACACAGTCTAAAAAAAAACCTCTTT
>NW_026036291.1:0-1369 GCF_019186545.1 Solanum stenotomum
TGGAGACAATATGAAACCTTTTAGCCAAAATGACAATAGTATATTAGTATTACTAGCAAGATTATTCACGTCGGTGGACAAAGTCAAACCATATTGTTGGATTTATTTTGTGTTTGTTTTAGGGTTTAAAAAGCATATGATAATTTTGTTTAGGAGTGGAGGGCGTACTGTGTCTCCTACGCAAAAAACACGAGTAAAAGCTTGTCAATTATTGGATTGAAATTAATTAATGATCATAAGAGTTAAAGTGATGAAAACATTCAAATTTCTTAAAAACGTCATACATCTTGTGTAGTATTTAATTTAACCGAAAATATTAATTTAGAAGACTTTGAGAGTTTCTCCTTAGCATAAGTGGATCTGCAAAAATCACAAGTTATGTTATCGAACATAAAAAATAATAATTTACAACATAAAATATCTTTGAAGAGCGCTTTTTATTAATAACTAACTCTAGTCATCACATATATATATATGGTAGAAAAAACTTCTATTTTCGACACCAACATTGATATATTTATATATTTATATTATAAGCTAGGGTTTAGAAGGAGGACAAACTAATTAATGAGGTAACGTGTTTTCCATCGAAAATAAGTTGTGAACGTAAAATAGTATTGCTTGTAAGGTAGAAGTTCAAGATATTTTAAGAGAGTGAACTTGTTCAATTGATTACAAGTTATGTCTAATAGACAAAAGTTGGAACTTAGATATGTATATGTTGTCCATCGTGCATAAGTTTTAACTTTTGTCTACAGTTCACACATTTAAGATATTTCAAGATAGTAAATATCTTCAATTAATCACAATTATGTCTCGTAGGCAAAAATTAAAACTTATTTTAATTTTTCCTAAATCGAATTAGCCTTAAGGCTTTTCTTAGTCGAAGCGTTCATATTTCTACTTCGTTTCCTATGATAATATGAATTTAATTATTATATAAGAGATCTTCTTAAATTATAAGTTCTCTTAATTTCTTCTTGTTGTTTCCTTGTTCATTTTATTCTTAGCTCCAATTAAGCATCTCAAACAAGATTTAAACATCTTTACCATGCTATTTTCCTTTCTTTTCTACGGAAACTTTTTGTCTTAGATAGGTTGTCCTAATATATTGGTCCAATTCTTCTCTCAATATCTACAATCTACTGACTCGATTAATTTAAATTTGTGTTAGTAAGATCCATTAAAGAACAAAACACTTTTTATCGTGATTTTTTCATCCTTAAAACTTATGCGTATGACCTCGAATTAAGGGTAAAAAAAAATTAATCCTATATCAACTTGTGATTATAAATGGGATAATTGAATTGTTATGGTCCAGGTTTTTATTATTTTATTCATAAATTTCAAGGATTATATTTACTCCCTT
>NW_026036292.1:0-705 GCF_019186545.1 Solanum stenotomum
TCCACCTTTAAGATGCTGAATTTCAAACTGCCGTAGCTTTCGGCTCGAACGTCCCTTTGACGCAATCCTTTTTTTGAAACCTCGTATTTTTTCGAGATCTATATGAGGAACCCATCGCCTTTGTCTGAATTTCCTTTTATTTTTTTCATCATATTTCCGCTCGCGCGCAAGAATCAGTTAAACGCGTTTCTGGGATAATCAGCATGCGCAAACCTCCTTTAGGCAGTTTGGTTGCGTAGATCTCGAAAAAATACGCGGATTCAAAAAAAAAATCGCCTGAAACGGACACCCGAGGCCCGAGTTATGGCCGTTTGAAGTTTCCTAAATTCAAAGCCACCCTCCACCTTTAAGATGCTGAATTTCAAACGGCCGTAGCTTTCGGCTCGAACGTCCGTTTGACGCAATCCTTTTTTTGAAACCTCGTATTTTTTCGAGATCTATATGAGGAGCCTATCGCCTTTGTCTGAATTTCCTTTTATTTTTTTCGTCATATTTCCGCTCGCGCGCAAGAATCAGTAAAACGCGTTTTTGGGAAAATCGGCACGCGCAAACCGCCTTTAGGCAGTTTGGTTGCGTAGATCTCGAAATAATACGCGGATTCAAAAAAAATCGCCTGAAACGGACACCCGAGGCCCGAGTTATGGCCGTTTGAAGTTTCCTAAATTCAAAGCCACCCTCCACCTTGAAGATGCTGAATTTCAAACG
>NW_026036293.1:0-243 GCF_019186545.1 Solanum stenotomum
AGAGGGTCATAGTGATTTCTCTAAGTCTTAATGACTATTGTATGAAAGTCCTCTAAATGAAATTAATGAAGAATGTCGACTCTTTTATGCTTAATTGTAAAGATGCATGCTATACTTGGATTATATTATGAGTTACTTCCTTGTTATGACTTATTGTTTATGACTGTGCCTTGTCTATGGTAAGTTCAAAGGAGTTCTTAGTGTGAGTAGTATGTGATGCTACTTGCACATTGCACAAGTATG
>NW_026036294.1:0-243 GCF_019186545.1 Solanum stenotomum
ATCCAAAAGATTTCAAAAGTTGTTCAAAGACTCAAAATCCTAATTTCGATTCTAGCATGGGTTCTTGCATTAAATGTTTTTTTTTAATGATGATTTATGTTATTATTGATGGTTTTAAGAAAGGAAATTCCATGAACCCATGTCTTTGCAAGTTTCCTAAAGTTGGCATATGAAGTGGGGTTATTGTTTATGATTGAATGATGATAAAATTATGTTTAAATGGAGTTGAATAGTTGATTTCTA
>NW_026036295.1:0-229 GCF_019186545.1 Solanum stenotomum
GGCAACTTACCCCGTTTCAAATAGGTTCTTCTCGGAAACCCATTTGCCGCATGAAGACCAGTCTACACTTTACCCCAACTCACTCTCTTGAGCTGAGTGTTAGGATATGGGACTAGAGCTCACCCTCTCAGGCTGAACCTCATGCCGACCCACTCCTTAGGCTATCACTCTAGTGGTTTTGGTTTCGCGACCTCCCTCTCTGGCAAGCCGAAAACACATGGGTGGTTTT
>NW_026036296.1:0-1400 GCF_019186545.1 Solanum stenotomum
TTGAGCATAGGAAACTGAGCAAGTTTCTTAGTGAGATTCAAGAAAGATTGGAGTTGTGGTGGAGAAGAAATGACTTTGAATAATCAAAGTGTACAACTCATAGGATCATGAGGTTGAATATATTTATGAAAAGATACATCTATATTTATATATATATATATAGTAAATTCTTGTTATGTATGATCATGCTTGTTTATAATACATATGTGATAGCAATACATCTCTGTCATGTACTGCTGCTAGGTGGTGTCAATTTGGTTGTTTTTGTTTTGACATGAATGAAAGAAAGTACATCTTGTTTATGATGCATTACATTGAAAGAGTTTTAGTATGAACATGGGAGAAAACAGATAGATGCTCTGTGCTGGTCCTAATTTTTAGGGTTTTAATTTGGTTGAGGTACTGTAAAGTCTCTTCCTCTTTAGGGTATCAATTTGGTTGAAGTACTGTAACTCTCCTACTCTTTAGTATGTAATTTTTCTCCAGGAACGATCAACAAATTAGAGTTAATATATGCTTAATTTTCTCTACAAAACTGGATTGCTAGTTTGTTTAGTTAAATTCTCAACTTCTTAAATTTGTGTAGATGGAATTTGCACATCGTAAATGGATGTATGATAGAACTTATCCTAATCATGCGGGATTGAGGGTGGAATTTATAAACAGGGTTAAGGAATTTATTGCAAAGGCGAAAACTAGAAATGATTTTCTTATAGAAGACACAATTAGGTGTTCTTGTGCCAAATGCAAGTGTATCAAGTTATTGAAACCAGATAAAGTTGAATTTCATATTTTGAAGAATGGATTTATGGATAATTATTATGTATGGACTGTTCATGGAGAGAATGACGCCAATGTAGCTAGTGTTGATTTTCAGAATGCTTTTGATGGTGTGGATAATCCTATAGAGAATAATAATGTTGAAAATTCTCGATTCAATGAAATGTTGAGGGATGCTTTTGGGATGTTCCCAGGGGTTCAATCAGAACCAAATGATGAGGCTAAGCGCTTCTATGGAGAGTTAACTGAAGCTAGTCGACCATTATATGAAAGTTCAATGCATTCAAAGTTGTCTGTTGCTGTTAGATTGCTAAGTATAAAGTCAGATTATTCAATTTCTCAAGCAGGAATGGATTCTATCATTAGGCTTATGAATGAGCTTAATCCGAGTAAAATTGACTTGCCTAAAGATTTCTACACGACAAAGAAGATGGATTCTAAGTTAGGGCTTTCATCAGAAAGGATTGACTGTTGTGAAAAAGGTTGCATGTTATTTTATAAAGATGATGCAGCTTTAGAAAATTGCAAATTTTGTAATCAAGCTCGTTATAAGGAAGTCACAAATGTCAAAAGGAAGAAGGTTCCGGTGAAGTCAATGCATTACTTACCCCTTATACCTA
>NW_026036297.1:0-705 GCF_019186545.1 Solanum stenotomum
AAAATGGTATGAAAGAAAAAAATTATTTGTTTGTTTAATGAACTAAAAATAAAAAAAAACAACTATTTCGTGATTTTTGCTAAAAAAAAAAGAGAAAGTAATATTCCTTCTTCTTCTTCTTTTTGATAAAAATAAGACCTGGATAAATTTGAAATCCCTCTTCTATTTGCCTATGGTTCACTTCATTTTTATTGAATTTTATTAGTCTTAAGTAAGACGCCTAGTGGCAACCACAGCTTGACATATAGTGATCAAGACGCATAAATGTAACCTCATTTTGTGCATCATATCTAAAGATTGAGTCTACTCATTAATTCGTTGAACTAAATGTCATTATTTTATTTAGAATCTTCTAATGAAGATGCATAAATGTGACCTTATCATTTTATTTACATGTCTTGATTCGAGAAGTGAGTTGCGACTTCAGTCAATACGATATATTATGCGATTAACACTTGGAGCATTTATTCTATTAACTCTGGACAAAATTGTTTTGTCATGTTTCACTCTTCTTTAATTTTTTACTATCAAATGCTTCCTCAAATGTTTTTTCTCAATTTTCAACTCTTTTAATGTACTTATTCCATGATCTGATATAATTTAAAGATCTAGCCAAAAGTTTGGTATGCATATGATCATGTCATCAAAGCTAAAAATATAATAAACTATATACAAGCAGAGCTAAGTAGAATGAATCAAAGTAAT
>NW_026036298.1:0-416 GCF_019186545.1 Solanum stenotomum
AAAGGTTTTATTAAATAATATGAAAGCAATTATTCCTTGTAAATGTCCGTTTTGGCATGTTTTGCATGGTCTCCATACTTAGTACTTAATTGTGCTAACCCCTTTCTTTCCCTTTTTGGACTAAAGTGTAGGGATTTGGAGATGATGACATGTCATGGCTATTTGATAGGTTTCTAAGTGTTGAAGATGAAGACTTGGTGAGTCCTCATATATTCGAGGACAATACCCCATATGTTCTTTTATGTCTTTTTAGTATTGTTTAAGTTGTGTATGGGATTGGTCCCGAATTTTGTACTCTAAAGTATTAGATGGTTTTGAGACATCATGTATAAAGTCTAGAAAGTCTTCCGCTTGCTATTGTTTTTTTTTAATGAAATGCTTTCTTGGTAATTCCTTATGGTTTTAATGTCTATGCG
>NW_026036299.1:0-337 GCF_019186545.1 Solanum stenotomum
TTCAGAGAGCCTTACTTGGCTCCGCCCCAAACCACAACCACTGGAAAATAGAACACAACATAATCTTCAAATCTTCCAATCTAATTTAAAGAAGGCATGCCTTTAATTTTTAGTCTCACCGTCCCTAAATGAGTGTTGCTTTAGCAAAAAAAAAATAAAAAATTATTCAAAACAAGAATCACTTTAGAATTCAGAACAAAAAATAGTAATTGTTTCTGAATACACCCTTGTATTAAAGAACTACTGCTACTTAATAGTACTCGACTCTCAAAAAACATATGATAAATAGGGGTAATGTAACATCCGATAATTTAAAAATGAATATGAAGAAGCTTGA
>NW_026036300.1:0-14306 GCF_019186545.1 Solanum stenotomum
TAGTTATTTCAAATTGCCGGATGTTACAAGGCGAGGGCGCGAGATTTGTCTATGTATCCTAGATATATGTGAATCTCACTTGGATAGAGTGTATCTAGAACAAATTACACCTAATTTTGAGTTCATGTATTTAGACTCACCAAAATTTGGTAAGATTCATAATATTACATCATAACATCCCTCTAAGTAATTATCACATACAATAAGGAGATTTCTATAAGTTACCCTTAAATAAATAGTTTTGGCCATGGGCCGACCCCTGCCCTGCCCCGATTAATCCTCAAGGGCCAAGGGCTTATATGGATTGGGCATATAAGCCTTAGTTTTAAATGAGCTTGAGAAATCTTATCCCAATAATGGGTTGGGTTGAGCCACCCCATGAGTTAAGCCCATTTTGACGGCTCTAGTTATTATAACGAGAAGTTCTAATGTCATAGTATTTCACTCGGTATAACACTAGTGATCACTTGAATGACTGAATGAAAATATCCTCAAATATCAAAATATCTATTCAAATATTAATGTCAAAATATAAATCATAATTTGGTATCATCCCATACTTTTCCGAAAGCTGATCTACATATAACAGAGCTAGTAAGTCTAAGAACCTTTTCAGACATATTAACCACAACATTTGGCGTAGAACAAATTGATGTAACAAGATCATGAACCTCATCTTGTCGAATTAAACTAAACGACTTGACCATCTTTGCACTAAGTAACTCTGAAATGCATATTTTACGAATTTGTTTCCAGTAATCACCGTATCTTGCAAATACAATGTCATTTTTACTATAAAAGACTCTATCAGATGCCATAAGCTCTGGCCTTGCTGCAAAAGAAAGGTCATGAACTTTTAGTACTTGTTTTGCCATATGTGGAGACGATACAATAACCACATCTATTTCCCCTAACTGCAGGTGCGTTAGTGGTCCATATTTTCTTGATAAGTTTCTAAGAACATGATGTGGAAGTGCTCCAATAAGGTGATGAATGCTTCCAATAATAGGCAATTTCCATGGACCTGGTGGCCATCTTTGCTTAGTTTTTTTCGATTTTCGAACGAAAATAACTAAGAGGAGGAAAAAGAAAAGCAAGAATGAAACAGAATTGAAATGAATCTCCATGTTTTTACACTGAGCAGGAAAACAAGAAAAATTAGGAGGTTAAATAGATATACGGGTTTGACTTGCAGGTCTCACTTTTATTTGATGTGCCATATTTTGCCGGTAGGTAGTAGTGCAAACTTTTGACTTGTAGGTCTCACTTTTATTTGTTTTCCTAATTTCCTGGTTATCCGTTATATTATATTGTATTGTTCCAATATAGATCAAATCAATTTGAATAGATCCACATGCACCTTGGTTGACACAAATATATTAGTCATGTTATACTATTGAATAACAAGCCTTCCCTTTTCTACTTTGATTTGTTGAAAAGTCGTGAGCTTGTGAGTCCCTGATGATTAAATAAACAAAGATTTTACCATGACTGCAATTTTAGAGAGACGCCAAAGCAAAAACAAGTTATGTCGATTAATCGATATGCTTCAGATACTATTGCTGATTAAATAAGTTAACTGTCATATTACTCATATCTTTTATCAATATAATTTGGCAATCTCAATGAACAAATGAGGAGGTAATCAATGTATATTCATGATAGTTGCTTGGATTTGGTGTCAAAATCACATAACAGTATTTCTGTATAATTCCAACCAAGATTAATTATGCTCTTAGAAAGATAAAATAGGATTTATTACTTTCTTAGGGGATAAACTTAGAAAGATTGAAATACAACTTTACATAGAGTCTGAATAAGAAAGTAGGCATCATTAAACTATATATATGATAATGACATTTTAATCATGTGAAATGGCAATCAAGTGAAGATCATTCTTTCTAGTTGCAGATATTCCAAGTGTTTCAGTCATATCCAGATCCTCGGGTTGTTGTCCATAAGGAAGTTTCCAATCGAAGTGATAAAGCAACTGTGCTAGCGGATACACAACATTAGCTAAACCAAAATGCATTCCTGGACACATCCTGCTTCCTGCACCAAACGGAATATACTGAAAATGATTTCCGTTAAAATCCACACAACTGTTTTCAAATCTCTCTGGCACAAAAGTTTCAGGGTCGTCCCAACTTTCAGGATCTCTTGCAATAGCCCAACCGTTAACAACCACTTGAGCTTTAAGAGGAATAGTGTATCCATCAATTTTTGTTTCCTCTCTGCATTGCCTAAGGCCTAAAAGAGGAGATGCAGGGTGTAACCGTAGTGTTTCATTGATTACTAACTTCAGATACTTCAACTCTTCGACATCATTGTCATTCAAATCTTTCTTCCCTTTACAGACACATCTCACTTCTGCCTGTGCTTTGGCCATCACATTCGGGTTCTTCATCAGTTCAGACAGCACCCATTGTATTGTTACTGATGAAGTTTCAGTTCCCCCGAAGAACAGGTCCTACAACATTGAAGTTCAGCTATTAATATATGATTTAGCCAAACGATGGACCTAACAAATACTACCACTTGAGGTAGCTAGGAACTTAGGAAAACCTTTGTACATCCCATTCTATGTAACATTATGCCACTACAAAAGAACGACTTCCCATTTGTTCTAGGCTTGGTGGACAGAGTTACCTAGCTAGTACCTGTTTCTGGTGGCAGGTATCCCGTGGAATCAGTCAAGGTGCGTGTAAGCTGACCCAGACACCACAGTTATAAAAAAATAATGATAGATATACCAACAAGTAAATGAAAGATGGTAAGATTTCTACATGTTTCTTAATCTGCTCCTCTCCTGATAACAGAAACAGCTGTTATATCAAACAGTTAAAACATGAGAGAGGTAATATGTGAATGATTTTAAGATTAAGAAACTTTCACTCTTTTTTCATTCGTCTTAGTTTATGTGGCACAATAAGTGTAAACATGAACAAGACTCTCTAAATGAATGATTGCTTTGATGAGTGAAGAACCAAACTTACTAGAATGACTGCTTTGATGTTGTCATTTGTGAATGGAAATCGAAGTTCACCATTCTCCATAACTCTGAGTAAAACGTCAATCAAATCTTCACCCCCAAACTCACCGTGGCCCTTTTCCTCATTTGGTTGATTCTCTTTATGTTCATGAATAATTTTCTCCAATACTACATCAATCTTCTTATGCATACTCATCAATCTGCTTCTCGTTCCACTAATTTCGTGAAGTAATGTCCAAGAAGGAAAAAATCAGCCACATCAAATCCGCCTAATAAGGCTAGTACTTCCCTCATGATCATCAACAAATAATCTCTATCATCCCATACTTTCCCAAAAGCTGATCTACATAAAATAGAGCTAGTAAGTCTAAGAACCTTTTCAGACATATTAACTACAACATTTGGCATAGAGCGAATTGATGCCACAAGATCATGAACCTCATCTTGTCGAATTAAACTAAACGACTTGACCATCTTTGTACTAAGTAACTCTGAAATGCATATTTTGCGCATCTGTTTCCAGTAATCACCATATTTTGCAAATAAAATGTCTTTTTGACGATAAAAGACTATATCAGATGCTATAAGCTCTGGCCTTGCTGCAAAAGAAAGGTCATGAACTTTTAATACTTGTTTTGCCATATGTGGAGATGATACAATAACTGCATTAATTTCCCCTAACTGCAGGTGCATTAGAGATCCATATTTTTTGGATAAATTTCTAAGAACATGATGTGGAAGTGCTCCAATAAGGTGATGTATGCTTCCAATAATAGGCAATTTCCATGGACCTGGTGGCAATCTTTGGTTACTTTTTTTCGATTTTCGAAAGAAAATAACTAAAAGGAGGAAAAAGAAAAGCAAGAATGAAACAGAATTGAAATGGAAGTGCAGAATCTCCATAATTCTATACTGAGCAGGAACTCAAGTAAAAGTTGAATAAATTGGATACTTATATACAAGTAAAGTTAGGTACTTAAATAGATATACCTTAGGTTTGCTAGCTGATTAAATAAGTTAAACCGTCATATCCCAGATTTTTTATTGCTCATATTTGGTGTCAAAATCACATAACAGTTTCCAACATAGTTAAATTTTAAAAAAGACTTGNGATACTTATATACAAGAAAAGTTAAATACTTAAATAGATATACCATAGGTTTGCTAGCTGATTAAATAAGTTAAACCGTCATATCCCAGATTTTTTATTGCTCATATTTGGTGTCAAAATCACATAACAGTTTCCAACATAGTTAAATTTTAAAAAAGACTTGAACTTGATAGCTCGCTTACGAATCTTCCACAATTTTGCAAGCTCAAGTAATTTTTTTTAACATTAGATCTACTAATCACATCGTGCAGCATTTGACAATTCGCTCATGAACCTTTCACGATCTTACAAGCTGAAGTAAACCTTTTTAACACTATATCTACTTAGCACATTGTGCTGCATTAGACAACTCGCTCACGAATCTTTTGGCTCAAGTAAATCCTTTTAACACTAGATCTACTAAGCACAGAGTGTGCAACAGTGCAAGTAAACCTTTTTTATTCTAAATTGCTAAGGTAATGTTGAATGAAAGAAAGACACAAAAGAATTGCTTAAGAAAACTTTTATTATATTGCTCTAAGATTTGCTTGATTCTTACTTGGTTATTTTATATTCTCTATGTAATTAGAAGATTTCAAGAACCTTCGGTATAAATTCATGAAATTGTAAATCAAAAATATTTCAAAAGACTATTCTTCTTCCAACGTATGCCCTTTCCACATGATTAATGACCCTATAAACAAATAAAAGTAGACAGAGAAGTATCATAAAGGAGGGTCCGGCCCAGTAAAAAAAAAGTTTTAGTTATTTTATTTAATTTGTTTTTAATTATATAAGCCACAATAATTTAGCAAGCATCACAGTCGGCAGGTCCACGTATAAAGGGGTTGATGAATGATGACTCAGTTGTCAATTTCAGAGCAAGTATAAGAAGATTTTAAAGAGATAATATATTTTAGTTTTCCATAATATATAAATGAGTCTTTTAATTTTGCATCAACTGATGTTTTTATTCTTTAATTTTGAATATGCACAAATAGATACTTGAATTTGTATAAAGTTGAAAAATAGAATGTGTCATATGTGGCGTCTCACATAAATTGTCATATATGACATGTGTATCTATCTATTTGTTAAGTGTTAGAAAGTTATAAATATCAGTTGAAATTAAGTTTTAAAAAAAAAACATATTTATGTGTTATCACTAAGCCAAAATTATCTTTAGCCATAATTAATTAACAGTAATAGCTTAATTGCCGCTAAATATGTTTTTTTATACAAATTAGCACTCTTTTAAAATGTTTCTAAAGCCTGTAACGACATTAAATCTTATAACAATAAACTAATATTGATAAAGACTTTTTAACATTTTTTGTTAATATGCACATATATTATCGCTAAAAAAATTGTTTTTGTTGTTATGTATGTACTTAAAAAACTGTTTTTGTTGTCATGTATGTACTTTAATTTAATTTAAGACTTCTGGATATAATGTATGGATGATAATTCTTCATGAGTCACTTCTGGATATACATGTCAATACACAAAGAGCTAAAAGTAAAGAGACAATGAGATTTTCCTTTTGATTTTCTATCTAGTATCATTCGATATCTATATTGATCCAATTAAATTTGAATTTATATTAAAAAATCTCTTATTAAAAAGTAAAACACTCTTTATTAAAACGACTCCATATCCACAATGAGATTTAGTTGCATATTTCCATAGATGGTATGTGCTAGCACTATAACAAAAATAACTTTTAGCGACAATAAATAGACACGTTAATAAAGAGTGTTAAAGTTTTTATCGGTATTAATTAAGTGTCATTAGATTCAATAGCTCTAAAGGCTTTAGAGAGATATACAAAGAGTGTTAATTGCTGCTAAAAATATATATTAAATAGCAATTGAGTTATTGGCGTTAATTAATTGCCGCTAAAGATTATTTTTGATGTAGCGTAAATCAATCAAATTATTTGATGTGTCATATTTTGCCGGTAGGTAGTGGTGCAAACTTCTGACTTGTAGGTTTCACTTTTATTTGTTTTCCAATTTCCTGGTACCGTTATATAGTATTGTATTGTTAATTTAGATATAATATTTGTTTTAATTGTTAATTAAATTTTAGTATATAGTATTGTTTAAATTTATTATTAGGTAATAATGAAAAGACTCATTTTATATAATAATTGATTAGGTGTGATCATTTCATTATTTTTACATTTTCATCTTATTTTGTCTTTATTTATTATTTAATAATTCTATTTTATCCTTTTTACTATCCATTTTCAAAGCAGCTCTACTCTGAACTTTAATATTCTCGTTGGGTTATCATCAATTTATGGAAACGTGACATTATATAACAACGAAGAATGTAACGATACAATTTATCTAAACATTATTGTATTTATTAAAACAATACAATAGGATAAAAGACTATATATCAAACACCATAAACTCTAGCCTCGCTGCAAAAGAAAGGTCATGAACTTTTAGAATTTATTTTGCCAAATGAGGAGATGATACAACAAGTACTGCATCAACTTCCCCTAGTTGCAAGTACATCAATGACCCTTTTTTTATTCAATTTAAGATTAACATTTATTAGTGAACTTAGTCGCGCTTCGCGCGATTAGAAATAGTTTGCTAAATTCGTTAAATAATTAATTTTTAGAATAATTGAGTGTTAAAAATATTCTAAAGATTCTTTGTAATGTTTAATTCAAATATATCAAATTTCGTTCTTAATTTAGTTTATCATTAGTACTTATGTTTTATATATTTTGCGGTTTTAAATCGCTTAAGAATCTTAGGTCTTCTAAAAAAAAAAAACTATATCGCTAAAATTGTTCACCTTATTTTAATTAAAAAAGGTAAGTTTGATTTAATAAGTTGAACTCTTCATCTATATGTGTCTATACATAAGTTTTCCTTTAATTTATTCTGAAATATTTATAAGCTTATATGCTTAAAAATGTAAATACATTTAATAAATATTTTTTACGAAAACATGTTTTTTTAATAACTATTTTTTGTTCTTTTAAAACGCAGAGTTAATTTTTATGATATCAACCTATAAATGTAAAATTATACATTATGTTTACTTCAATTAAATTAGTGTTAAAGATGTCCATTTCCAGTCTAATCACCCCCCTAATTATTGGTTATATTAATTAATAAAAAAGAAGAAGATAAATGACTTCTAGATCATAAAAAGTGACCACACCACTTTATCTATATCTAACTTTACTATAGATATAAATATCACAAGAATAGTAAGACATTGATGCAATCAACGCTGGCAAATTAAACCTTTACAAACAAATCACAATTTCAAGAACTTAATTAAGAAAAAAAAACAAATTAATTGATTCTATATATGTTTCATTCTTGACATTTTGAAATTTATCTCTTTTACTTTCTTCTTTTTTTTGTTTATATGAGTTTCTTGTTCTATTCTTGTTCCTATTATTTTTTATTTGGATAATTTTATTTTATTTATGTAATTCGATCTCTTATTTTAGTTACATTTCAAAATTATTTTCGGTTCCACATTTTTTCACATCCCTTTTCAATTACTTATTTTTGCCTTTAATTTTTTCAGTATCTTTCCTTTAAGATAATTAAGTTAGTTCACTTTTTTACTTCAACTAATTTTAAAGGGAAATTCAAAAATTAAATTTTCTGTTAGTTAAATTTTCCTTATATTTTTTATATGAGATAGAATTATATTGATAATTATAATTGATCATCTTCCTTTTCTATATCTATTATTTATTTTAGATTATGAAGATCACATGTCAATAAATTAAAATACATCAAAGAATATATTCTAATGTTTCTCAAGAGTTTCTTTTGTTGATGAAAACTTTAGTTAGTGATCGATCTTACTTTTATAATTTTGTATGACTTTTTTCAAATCAATCTTTCATTGTTTGTACGTATTTTTTTTTTTTTGCATCTTCCTCACGAATACAAATATTAAATCAAATTTAGAAAGCTCAAAACATTAAACGATAATATCTCCTTGTTCATCAAATAAAAATAGTTCTAAAATATTTGTTGAGATTCGAGTAGGATCAATTACATTTTAAATAATTACTCTTTCATACAAATATTATAGTCTCTTCATACTTATTTTCTTCCTTTTAATATTCATATTCTATGAAAGTTGCTATTCTTCTCTTTAATAATGAATTAACCTTCTTTTCACGTTTCACTACTCTTAGCTTATAAAATATTTAAATCACTTTCGACCTATTTTATTTATATAAAATGAGTAGATTGAGAAATACATAACCTCAATTACATAAATAATATAAAGTATTCAAATAAATTAAATTCAATGTATTATATGTATAAATTAATATTCCTTTAACTTTAGTTATATATTAGTTAATATTTCTAAATCATTTTAAAAGGTAAACATAAATAAAAATTCTGAAATTCTTGAATTCTCAAATTAATTTTATTATTCACAACTTTACATAACAACACAAAAATTAAATTCATTTTTTTGTGAAGGAAAAAAAACTTATACAATGTTGAATCAATAAAAAAAATCTTGAAGGTCTATGAACTAAACGATTCAAGCTTCAAGGTTAAAAACAATTTACTTGAAATTTCAAAAAAATAAATAAAATAGTATAAGAATAAATTAAAATTAATTAATAAGTAAATGAATCTTTGTAGAAGTACCAAGAAAGATGATCCTTACTTCTAATATTTAATTTGTCGACATAACCAACATCCAATATACCACTGAAGATTAATGGAAAAATTAGTAATTGAGGGGATCCTTTATTGATTTGTTCATCAAACTTAAACTTAAATCCCTAAAATATTATCATATGTTCATCTTATCTTCCATTGTAAACAATAAAACTTATTCACAAAAAATATGCATGGAATAATAAGTATTAGTAAAATCACTAATAACGAGGAAAAAAGCAACACAAATGAAAAAAATATAATAAGAAAGAACACTATAAATAAGAGACATCAAACAAACTAAAATGAGAACAGTAACATAAATTATATATTGTACTCATCAAAATTGAATTTGAATTTGAAATCCCAAAATTGCCATATGCTCATCTTATCTTCCACACTGTAAATAATAGAAGTTAGTGACAAATAATCTATATTTAATAAAATTAGACGTAAACAAAATGATGTACTTTAGTATAAATATAATGAAGAAAGAAAGAAGGAAGAAGAAGAAGGAGGAGGAGGAGGAGGAAGAAATTCTTACTATTGGTGAAGAAGATATGCTCTACTATTTATAGTAATCAATAAATCTGTAACTTTATTGAATAATATAAATTAAAAGAGTAAAATTGTAACTTATATTGATATTAATGTCTTAATTGTAATTTACTAATATCTTTAAGAAGGAATAGAGAAAGGTATTAGAAAAAAGGGATTAATGATGTTAAATGGTTAACAAAATAAATAAAACTATATTTAATTTTTGCAAAATATTAAGGCTGGAAAATAATGAAAAAGGCACAAAATGTAGTGAGGAGAAAAAAAGGATGAATAAGAGAAGGACAATAAAAGATTTTATGAATTGATGAGTTGTAGTAACGGAAAAATGTTGTTTTTTTTGGGCTTTATTGATTTCAGTTAGTGACCTTTTCCGTTCTTCAATATAATATATATAATAATTAACAATTAATGTAATAACTTATAGACAATAAATTAGTATGATTAATTCTTTAATTAAAAAATAAGATAAAATAGAGAAAAAAAAAAGTCAAAAAAATGAGGAAAAAGATAAATAGCAATGGAGGTCTTAGAGAGGTGCCACATCAAAGTGATTAATGATGTTAAATGGTTAACAAAATAAATAAAACTATATTTAATTTTTACAAAATATTAAGGCAGGAAAATAATGAAAAAGGCACAAAATGTAGTGAGGAGAAAAAAAGGATGAATAAGAGAAGGACAATAAAGATTTTATGAATTGATGAGTTGTAGTAACGGAAAAATGTTGTTTTTTTGGGCTTTATTGATTTCAGTTAGTGACCTTTTCCGTTCTTCAATATAATATATATAATAATTAACAATTAACGTAATAACTTATAGACAATAAATTAGTATGATTAATTCTTTAATTAAAAATAAGATAAAATAGAGGGAAAAAAAAGTCAAAAAAATGAGGAAAAAGATAAATAGCAATGGAGGCCTTAGAGAGGTGCCACATCACCTTTTTTACATTTGGTTTTATATTATATATAGATTTTATTGAGAAATTACATAGAAACCCCCTAAACTATGACCCTTTTTTGAAAAAGACACTTAAACTTTGCGGGGGTCCTAATACACCCCTAAACTAGTTTAAAGTGAAATTTTTAAACCCTTTTTCGACATTTAAGACAGAGAGTGTATATAACTCGCCTGAAGAGCGTGAAAACTAAAAAAAAATAATTAAACTTTTTATTTTCAATATTTTTTATTAAATATATAAATAAAATTTATTTTAGAGTTGAATTTTATATTTTCTTTCTCCTTCCTAAGAGTTTCACCATTGAAAGAGATGGCAATGACTTCAAGGATTTTTTTTCATTCTCTTTCAATGGCAACTAGTTGATTTCCTCTGCGATAGCAACGCCGATTGATTTTGCCGTTTCATCCTCAGATTTCTTTTCTTCCTTCTTCGCTGGCGAAAATCTTCTCCTCCTTTTTGACCGGCGAGGTGAGAAGCACGGGAAGATGATGGCGACGTTAAAAAAAGAATCATCGACATTATTTCCAGTGACTCCTAATCAATTACGGGGCTGAAAATCGTCTTCACACCAAGCAAAAATTGTCCCATCCAAGCTCGGAGAGAGCATTTCCGTTTTTCCAGATACAACCGTGTTGATTGCAAAAATCAAAGGCAAAGTTCACAAAATAATATTTTGATAGAGATTTTAATTTAAGAAAAAAATTAATTTGCTAGCTGATTTGATTTTTCAATTTTAGGGTTTAATCTTGATTGATTGATAATAAACACAGTGAAAATGGTGTATAGCATGTCAGTGATGGTGAATTGAAAAAGGAAAAGAAAATAAAGAATTTAAATTTGAAAAAAAAAAACTATAAATAAAAACAAAAAGTAGAAAATTATATAAAATTTACACATGGCAAGCAACAATTGGTGCGTGCTTTCACCTTCTTTCTTATAAGTGGGTTTGACCGAAAAATTGTGTATTTATATTACTTTCAAATTGTTCAGTGGGGTATTAGGATCCTTGTAAAGTTTGAGTGTTTTTTTAAAAAAAGTGTTATAGTTGAATGGGGTAACTATGTATTTCCCCTATTTTATTTAATAAGGAACTTATCTACTCCATCCGACTAGTTCCGGTTTACTTTCAGGGCAACCCACTATCATATCGAAATTAAAATTCTGTAGAGAACTGTCATATTACTCATATCTTTTATCAATATAATTTGGCAATCTCAATGAACAAATGAGGATATCATCAATCTATATTTATGAAAATTGCTTGGATTTGGTGTCAAAATCACATAGCAGTATTTCTGTATAATTCCAACCAAGATCAATTATGCACTTAGAAAGATTGAAATACAAGTTTACATAGAGTCTGAATAAGAAACTAAGCATCATTAAACTATATATATGATAATGACATTTTTAATCATGTGAAATGGCAATCAAGTGAAGATCATTCTTCCTAGTTGCAGATATCCCAAGTGTTTCAGTCATATCCAGATCCTCCGGTTGTTGTCCATAAGGAAGTTTCCAATCGAAGTGATAAAGCAACTGTGCTAGCGGATACACAACATTAGCTAAACCAAAATGCATTCCTGGACACATCCTGCTTCCTGCACCAAACGGAATATATTGAAAATGATTTCCATTGAAATCCACAGAACTGTTTTCAAATCTCTCTGGCACAAAAGTTTCAGGGTCGTCCCAACTTTCAGGATCTCTTGCAATAGCCCAACCATTAACAACCACTTGGGATTTAAGAGGAATAATGTAGCCATCAATTATTGTTTCCTCCCTGCATTGCCTAAGGCCTAAAAGAGGAGATGCAGGGTGTAATCGTAGTGTTTCATTAATCACTAACTTCAGATACTTCAACTCTTCGACATCATTGTCATTCAAATCTTTCTTCCCTGTACAGACACATCTCACTTCTGCTTGTGCTTTGGCCATCATATTTGGGTTCTTCATCAGTTCAGACAACGCCCATTGTATTATTACTGATGAAGTTTCAGTTCCCCCAAAGAACAAGTCCTACAACATTGAAGTTCAGCTATTAATATATGATTTTTGACAAAAGATAGACAGAGTTACCTAGTACTTGTTTCTGGGGGCGTGCAAGCTGACCTAGACACCACAGTTATTAAAAAGAAAGATAGATATACCAACAACTAAACGAAAGATGATAAGATCTCCACATGTTTCTTAATCTGTTCCTCTCCTGATAACAATTAACAGGAACAGCTGTTATATCAAACAGTTCAAACATGAGCATTCACTCATTTTTCATTCGTTTTAGTTTATGTGGCACAATAAGTGTAAAGATGAACAAGACTCTAAATGAATGATTATTTTGATGAGATAGAACCAAACTTACTAGAACAATTGCCTTGACGCTGTCGTTTGTGATTGGAAATTGAAGTTCACCATTCTCCATAACTCTGAGCAAAACGTCAATCAAATCTTCACCCCCAAACTCACTATTTCCCTCTTTTCCATTTGCTCGATTCTCTTTATGTTCATGAATTATTTTCTCTAAAATTACATCAATCTTCTGATGTAAACTCTTCAATCTGTTTCTCATTCCACCAATTCCATTAAGTAATGTCCAAGAAGGAAAGAAATCAGCCATATCAAATCCGCCAGATAAGGATAGTACTTCCCTCATCAACATCAACAAATTATCTCTATCATCCCATACTTTTCCGAAAGCTGATCTACATATAACAGAGCTAGTAAGTCTAAGAATCTTTTCAGACATATTAACCACAACATTTGGCGTAGAACGAATAGATGCAACAAGATCATGAACCGCATCTTGTCGAATTAAACTAAACGACTTGACCATCTTTGCACTAAGTAACTCTAAAATGCATATTTTACGCATTTGTTTCCAGTAATCACCATATCTTGCAAATACAATGTCTTTTTGACTATAAAAGACTATATCAGATGCCATAAGCTCTGGCCTTGCTGCAAAAGAAAGGTCATGAACTTTTAGTACTTGTTTTGCCATATGTGGAGATGATACAATAACTGCATCAATTTCCCCTAATTGTAGGTGCATTAGAGGTCCATATTTTTTGGATAAATTTCGAAGAACATGATGTGGAAGTGCTCCAATAAGGTGATGTATGCTTCCAATAATAGGCAATTTCCATGGACCTGGTGGCAATCTTTGGTTACTTTTTTTCAATTTTCGAACGAAAATAACTAAGAGGAGGAAAAAGAAAAGCAAGAATGAAACAGAATTGAAATGGAAGTGCAGAATCTCCATATTTCTATACTGAGCAGGAACTCAATTAAAACTATGCCAAATTTATAATTCATTTGATGAAGATGTTGTTATCAAAATGAACAGTTTAAAATAAAAAGAAATGGGAGTTGTGTGGCCAGTTTTGCTTATATGCAAGTCAGGTAGATTAATAGATATAGCTTAGGTATTAATGCTGATTAAATACTGATTAAATAATTTAACTGTGCTTTGAAATATTAACATCTATAGCTATATTTATATATAATCTAATCTAAAGTTAGGCATTAGTGTCAGTGACGAAGCCAAAATTTTATCAGGGGTGTCCAAGAATAATAGTGCGTGCTGTCATTTTATCGGGATGTCCAAGAATAATGGTGTGTGCGCAATTTGAGGTTCGAATCAGGAACTTCTTGATTTCAAATGGACACCCATTACCACTGCGCCAAAGGCATAACTTTCTGAAACCCTTATAGACTTTGAAGTCAAGATTAATGCTCTCTTCATTCAGATGACACAATAAGGACTGGACTAGGCGCCAGATGACAGACATTAAGGGTGTGTTTGGTATGAAGGAAAATATTTTCCGGAAAATGTTTTCCAATTTTCTCATGTTTGGTTGGGCTAAATGTTTTGGAAAATGTTTTCCAAATCCACTCATTTTCCTTAAATTTAAGGAAAATGACTTCCCTTCTAAACTTAAGGAAAACATTTTCCAAAACTCTCTTCCAACTTCAAATTACAATTATTTTTTTGTTGAAAAAATCAATTTATTTTGTCCCTACCCTCAA
>NW_026036300.1:15031-21878 GCF_019186545.1 Solanum stenotomum
CCCCTACCACCCCCCACCCCCAAAAAAAATTTAAGTTTGTTTTTAAAAACTATTTTCAATTTCAAAAATTATTTTCTACTCTAGTAAAAATAAAATATATTTCTCAAAAATATTTTTCATTCATAAATCAAACACTAAAAATCTTTTCCGAAAAATATTTTCTACTCACCAACCAAACATGAGAAAATAAGTCAAAAATCAACTTGTTTTCCAGGAAAACAATTTCTAGGAAAACATTTTCCTTCATACCAAACACACCCTAAAGGTCAGAACTAGCTTTGCAAACAGAGAAAGACCAATGGTTGAGGTTTTTTGAGCAAACTGCTTCTATTACCATATTCATTCAATGAAACAGAACAAAGCATGACAGTCAACAATTCTCTAAAGCATTGAAAATAATATGTAGTCACTGTCTTCAAAAATTACATAGAAAAACTGAAATAGCAAACAAAACCCCAACTAACCCTCCACCAGGGGTCGAGGCCCGAATGTAGTTCCTTCACACTGCATAATTCCAACCAAGATCAATTATCAACAGCCTTCCACCATCACTCCTATGCAGTTATAAGGATGAAATAGGATTTATTACACTTAAAAAGAATGAAATAGAACTTTGCACAGAGTCTGAATAGGAAAGAAAGCATCATAAAGCACTATGACAACGACATTTTGTGTCAATACTGTGACAAATCATGTGGAATGGCAATCAAGCGAAGATCATGTTTCCTAGTTGCAGATAATCCAAGTGTTTCAGTCATATCCAGATCCTCGGGTTGTTGTCCATAAGGAAGTTGCCAATCAAAGTGGTAAAGCAACTGTGCTAGCGGATACACAACATTAGCTAAACCAAAATGCATTCCTGGACACATCCTGCTTCCTGCACCAAACGGAATAAATTGATAGTGATTTCCCTTAAAATCCACACAACTGTTTTCAAATCTCTCTGGCATAAAATTTTCAGGGTCGTCCCAACTTTCAGGATCTCTTCCCATAGCCCAACAATTAACAATCAATTTGGTTTTAAGAGAAATAGTGTATCCTTCAATTGTTGTTTCCTCCCTGCATTCTCTAAGGGGTAGAAGAGGACCTGGAGGGTGTAAACGTAGTGTTTCTTTAATCACTAACTTTAGATACTTCAACTCTTTGAGAATATTATCATCATAAACCTTCTTTCTGTCGAAAGTCTTTCTCACTTCCTCTTGTACTTTAGCCATGACATTTGGGTTTTTCATCAGTTCAGACAATGCCCATTGTATTGTTGTTGCTGAAGTCTCAGCCCCCCCCGAAGAAAATGTCCTACAACATTGAAGTAATTAACATATAACTTTTTCAAATGATGGGACTATGATCATAACATATAGTAACTTACAAGAATGACTGCTTTGATGTTGTCATTTTTCACCCTCGAACTTGTTATTGCCTTTTCCCCCATTTGCTTTACTCTGTCTATGATCATTAATAATATTCTCCAATATTACATCAAGCTTATGATGCATATTCATCAATCTGTTTCTCTTTCCACTGATTTTGTGAAGTAATTTCCATGAAGGAAAGAGATCTATCACATCAAACCCTGCTAATAAGGCTAGTAATTCCCTCATGATCATTAACAAATTATCTCTATCATCCCATACTTTTCCGAAAGCTGATCTACATATAACAGAGCTGGTAAGTTGAAGAACCTTTTCAGACATGTTAACCACAACATTTGGCGTGGAACGAATTGATGCAATAAGATTATGAACCTCATCTTGTCGAATTAAACTAAACGTCTTGACTATCTTTGAACTGAGTAGCTCTGAAGTGCATATTTTTCGCATCTGTTTCCAGTAATCACCATATTCTGCAAATGCAATGTCTTTTTGACGATAAAAGACTATATCAGACGCCACAAGCTTTGGCCTTACTGCAAAAGAAAGGTCATGAACTTTTAGAATTTGTTTTGCCAAATGAGGAGATGATACTACAACTGCATCAACTTCCCCTAGTTTCAAATGCATCAGTGGCCCATATTTTTTGGCTAATTTTGTAAGAACATGATGTGGAAGTGCTCCAATAAGGTGATGCAAGCTTCCAATAACAGGCAATTTCCATGGACCTGGTGGTAATAAACTTTGGTTCATTTCGTTCCATTTTCTAACAACAATAAAGAGAATGAAGAAGAAAAGCAAGATTGGAATTAAGTTAATATGGAAGTGCAGAATCTCCATATTATCACAAAGAGGAAGATTACAAGGAAGAACTTTTAGTGAATGTGTCAAATTTATAATTCATTTGATCAAGATGTTGCTACCAAAATGAACATTTAAAAAGAGATGGAGGTTGTGTGGCCAATTTTATTAGGACCGGAATAAGCAGGTACAATGCGAAAGCTAACAAAGCAAACCTCGAAAGACCACACGTTAGAAGACAAACAAGAAATATACCAAAAGACACAAAGATTTAACGTGGGTAGGTTATCGACCTACATCCACAAAGGAGATGAACAATTCACTATAAATATGATAGTATAAAATATAGAGAGAAATAACCTCAACCAATTCACTTGGAATACATGCGAGGTTCACACATTCTCCCCCATAACCAAAACTCTCAAAACCCTAGAACTACATTGTAATTGTTGATTAAGTTAGAAGGAACAACCCTCTATTTATAGAGTCTAAACTTTTTCCTACAAGAAAAGGACTAGTCAAATATGGAGATATTTTATTTCCCTTTTTCTAAAAGAAAATATTTATGGTAAGAAACTCGAGGCAAATAATAGCCAACACATTTTTATTTTATTTTGGTTTTCCACCCATTGTACGATATCTGCATTGGAGCCCGAAGCACAAATTTTTTCATATTCAGAGCTCAAACCCGAGACCTCTGATCAAGGAGGAGCGAACCCGAGACCTATAATTAAGAGAGGAGCAGCCTGATCCACCGCACCACAGTCTTTGTGTGGCCAATTTTGCTTATATGCAAGTTAGGTAGATTAATAGATATACCTTAGGTATATTACTTATTAAATAAGTTAATCGTGCTTTGAAATATTAACATTTATATATATATCTATATATACTAGAGAGGGATGGCCCGTGCTGAGCATGGGCCCAATATATAAATATATTTTTCCATAGATAATCAATTTATTCAAGTTATGTGTTTGTATTAATAAAAATGGATGATCAAGTAAGAAACAAAGTATGTTCATTCAATCTGCAAATTATAAGCAATACCAAATCATAGATAAAATAGAAGACATTAAATGTTGACACAACTCAAACAAATTGCACCCAAAAAAATGTTATCTATATTATTGAACATTAACCTTAGTTTAAGTAAATTAAATGAGGGTATATCAGCTCTAAATGAGGGGTGTATCAGACCCTTTTCCTTCTTCTTTTTTTTTTTTTGGCTTTTTTCTCTTCTAATTTTGCTAACAAAAAAACTCTACTAATAATCTTGGTTCTTTTCCTCTTTTCTATTTGAAGTCCAAATTAATTATATGTTGTCTTTCCCAGTTACAACAAGAGTAATCAATTAGTATTTTCTAAGCATCAATCTAAAATGTTGATAATGAAAATATTCTTAAAATATTGACCTACTTTTATATCCTCGTTATTTAAATTATCTATATAATATTGGTATAATACATAAATTGGACTCTTAACTTGGTTTCAAATTATAATTTTGACCTTTAACTTTGTCACTGCACAAGTAGGCACTTTAACGATCCAAAACTTGAATAAAAAAACACTCGAATCCTACTTGACAAAATGTGTGAAATACACCCTAATTAGGCACGTCAGAGGTAAATTTGAGGGCCCCAACAGTAAAAAAAAAATATTGAAAAGACTACTAAATCCTTAATCAATCCTTTTATATATATATATTTTAATTTTTTTAATTAAATTTCACTTTATTCTCTTTCTAATTTTTTCAACATTTTGCCCTCTTTTTTATTTGCATTATTTGTTGTTCATTGCAAAATGCACAAATTGCAAGTGACATTTAATTATTTTTTGTTATTCTGAAAAAAAAGTTATAATGAAGTTTTTTTTATTTTTTCCTATATCTATTGTAAGCAAGATGGGACTTCTTACATTTTCATTAGCTATCAGATTGCTACTCAAACTTGACAAAAAACTTGGAAAAGTTCATTTAAACATTTTATCAAACAGTGTAAGTGCACCATTTTACTTAACAATTTTCAGCACTCTCTCTATGTTTATCTTTTAGCCTCCGAAATTCGTAATTGTAATTTGCTACTCACTATGACAATCATAATACACAAAGCATCATTTTTTCTCATTAAGTATTTGACAACTTAAAGCACAAAGACACTTCAAACTAAAGCAAAGAAGAAAAAGTTAATTGGTTTTCATGTCTTCCTATATCTATGGGCTGCACTGAAATAATTTTGCAACAAAAACGTTAGTTTCCTCTAGTGATTTCCATATTGGCTTGAACATCTGACCAACAATATGCAATTCTTATTTGTAAAGGGTTGAACCTTGATACATTGACTAAATTAAGGAAGAAGAATAGGTAATCGTTCAAGTATATGAAATTTTTGCACATATCTTGAACAATTTTCTTTTATTTGCATATAAGGGGAATGAATTTTAGAAAATTTGATTAGGGTTTTTTTTTTTTTTTTTTTTTAGGAGAAAGAGGAGAAGAGTGTAGTAAAATTTTTTCCCAAAAATGAATTTGTTTTCACTTTAACCTTATTTTATACTAGTTTTTGGGAAATTGCTTTGCACATGTAATCCGTATTAATGAGTATATTATTTCTTAAAAAAATAAATACTATTAAAAATATGATTTGAGTACTTTTTTATAAAATATGTCGAATTCACGTTTTCTACTTTGTTTTACTACTAATTGTGATACTCCAATTTCATGACCTCCAAGTGAATGCATCGAGATAATAATATAAGAAGTTAATAAAATAAACTCTATTTATAAGTCAAAAAATAAGCTTGTAAAGCAAAAAGGAAAAGATAACAACTATCTAAATTAAATTTCTCGATAGTGTTAAAAGTTCCTTTTTGTTGGTAGAATAATGTTCGAAGATCAAAAGATTGCATGATATTAATCATCTGCAAATCGTGGTGCAATATTAATGTTTCTTCAATTAAAAGCTTGAGAGGAGATTATTTACTTTTTGTATCAAAAACGGTGTAAGATTAACTTTGAGTGAAAGGAAAACAAAACTTTTCCATTTTTTTACTTTGCCTTATGAATCTCCTGATAATTATAATGAATGTGTTCAAAAAATTATATTAATTTTTTATCCACAAGCACTTTAAACTAATTAGTTAATTATAAATATTGAAAACTAAGGTGTAAAAAGTCTTATTATTTATATTTTGAAAATCATCATATTTATGAACATAACTACTATTTTTATATAGAATTTAATTTTCTCTTCATACATAACTTATCCACCATTAATCTAATGTTATATGTTTCACTTTTTCTTCTTTGTTTTTTCAAAAAAAAAAAATAATTAAACATTTTATCACATTCATTCTTAAAGATGAAAGTTAATGTATATGTAAAATTATAAGTACAAAGAACAAAAAAAAGAAAAAAAAAAAGATACACATGAGCAAGACAAGTAGACATTTTTTTTTTGTTTTTGTCTCTATAATGAAAACTGAATATTTGAGCATACAAAATAAAAATCTGAAATTAAAGCAAGTTGCTAACAAAACAACAATTCAACTATATTAAGAGATATAGAAAAGTCTTATTATAATTCTAATTAATACAAATAAGTATAAAACTAACACACCAAGCTCCGATGCTTCAGTAGTTAAATTCTTATCTATTCTCATTACTGTATAAGGGGATCTCACAACTTTCACCACAAATTGTGATATTATTTCACCTGTTTAGAGCTCCTACACACAAGAATTAGAGGAGTAGTAAATAAAAGTCTTTCTTGAAAAAGTTAAATTTATAGGACAAAAATTACGAAAACATGAAAAGTCACATGGAAAATTGAAAGGTCAAATACTATTAAAATTAATATAATGATTCTTTCATTGTCTTTATAATAAATAACTAACAATTCAAATAATAATTAAAATATTATTATTTAATAATTAATTAATTAGATGTTTAATTTCGCCTAGAGGTAAAATGATAATCTAACTTTTCATCTTTGGAGCTTTCCAAAAATTATGAAAACATGAAAAGTCACATGGAAAATTGAAAGGTCAAATACTATTAAAATAAATATAATAATTCTTTCATTGTCTTTATAATAAATAACTAACAATTCAAATAATTAAAATATTATTATTAATTAGATGTTTAATTTAGCCAAGGCGTAAAATGGTAATCTAACTTTTCATCTTTGGATATTCCCAATTTTAGTAATATATATTACTATATAAGAAGAGGGAATAACTACTATATAAGAAGTCAACATGTGTTCCAATAAGAATTACTATATAAGCAAATTTTTATAAAAAGAAATGACATATAAAATGAAATGGAGAGAGTATTAGTTTTTGAAAATGGAAAAGGACAAAACACATATAAAATTAAAAGACATATAAATAAAAGTTGGTTTAAATCTCAAACATAAAAAGTAACATATATTATTAAAAACTTTAATAAAAAGTACTATAATTTACAATAAATAATAACTTAAAATATCTACAAGACAATAAAAAAAAAAGACTAATTTTTGTACTGCTTGTGTCACATAAATGAGGATTCGGATGATTTTAAAATTTTAATTTTGGTTATACATTATAAAATAGCCGAAAAATTGAATGATATAATTTTTTAAAAAATAACTGAATGAATCGTCCTATCGATAACCCTAATGTTACTTCTACTC
>NW_026036300.1:23753-28606 GCF_019186545.1 Solanum stenotomum
GAAGAAACTGAAATAGCTTACCTGGCTCACCTAAACTCAACCTGACTGACTTCTTTCAATATAAGACAATTTAAAACAAGTGCGATATAAAGAAAGACTGCTTAAAACATGCTATAAACTCTGTGCGTATACAAAAATACAATAAGCCTGAGATGTATATAGAAATACAAATGATCTGATGTATATGAAAATACAATACCTGCTGTGGGAGTTTCTCTAACCGACAACCATCACATGAGATCTATAGTAATGATACAACGATCGACCTCACGCTGCCAGAACATCTTATACCCGGCCAAAGGTATAAGACCTGAACTGCCTAATGGATCCACTAGTCTATATGGAAAAGGATTCATCTAAAAAGTATGATCCTTTTCTACCCATGGTGGCTAACATGGTTCTATGAGGGCTGTGGATTCTTTGAACGCTCCCCCAATTCGGTGCTCGATACTACTACTAAAAATGTACTGGCTCTTATGTTTTTAAAACATATGTCTTCCTGCTGATATGAGATAATTACTCAAAAACTAGCCCGAAGGCTCTTTAGAAATCTCAGTTTCCAACCTTGTTTAAATGTAAAAACATTTCTTTAAGACTTCCTTGGGAATACATAGTTCCCTAATAACTTTGAGAAATGAACTCAACTTTACACTATTTACTCAGCTTGAAACTCTTAACTAAACTTGAAACTCTTGACTTAACTTGACTGGAAACTTGAGCCTTAAATGAAGTTAAAACATTCAATAAAGACTCTTGAATAACTTTAAAAACTCACTTGAACTTGCTTTTAAACCTTGCTTGACTTGACTCTAACTTCCCTTAACTTTGATCCTAACTCGCCTTGAATTGGATTATGGATTCAAGACATATAATCGCATGTTTATAGATGAGTTCGGGAGGTTTAAATGTACATTAGAGTGCTGGAAACAACTAGGGAACATAGGTATAACACCTAGGAACATGCATGAGAAAGCATGGAAAGAATGGGAAAACTTGGCGCTCTTGGTGCTCTGAGAGGCGCGAAGCGGCAGACCAAAAACTTCAGAGAGGGCCTGCTGGCGTACTGAGAGGCACGCCGCCCCAAGGGGAAAACTTCAGAACCCCTTTTGGGGTGCACTGGCAGGCGCGACGCGCCGACCCCTTGCCCAGAAAACTCGACTTTTCTCCCCTGTTTCTCCAACTCTAAACCTTCCAAACTTGCAAGGTTCCAACACCAAACATTTAGAACCATAAATCCCTCAACATACAATAGATTATAACTCAAATACACAACCCAATCATGTCCCACAACCAACAATAACTTCAACCACACAACTAACAACATCAACAATAACTAACAACTTCAACAACTTCAACAACAATTCCAATCTTTTCTCAAATCATAAAAATGAGCTTGGTGTGTGGGGGTAAAGGATCACCCAACACTAATAACTCACATACCTTGGTAGGGATCACCCCCGACGATTTCCACGACAATCTTTGACGGAACTCCTTGATCTCCTCTTCTTCTTCTCTTCTTTCTCTCTTCTCCTCTTCACTCTCAAGAACCCTAACTCTTTCTCTTTTAAAATGGGATAAAAATGATCCAAAATCAGTCCAACACTACAACATAACCAAAAGGGATTGGTTAGGGAAAAGACCAAAATGCCCTTAATTTTCCGGACGGATTCCTTATCAACTGCCCAACTTTCAAAGGGCATATCTCACTCATACGAACTCGGAATAGAGCAAACTTGGTGGCGTTGGAAAGATCATTCCACAAGCTTCACAACCATAACTGAAAATACTCCTAAATCATCCTGAGCTAGGAGTTATGACTGCTCAAAGTTGGCTAAAAACTCACTGATTTCCACACTTAGCCAAATTTTCCAGATTTTGAATTTTTCCAAAAATGACTATTTTCGAATTTCCAAGCTTTTTCATAGTTATTTCAAATTGCCGGATGTTACAATATCTCCCCCTTGGGAACATTCGTCCTCGAATGAGGTTACTCTTACAAAGCTAATGGTGTAACATCAAACTCAAACACCCAACAAGCAATCATGCAAACCCAACAACAACCACAACATGCTCATTATAATTAAAAGGGCACTAAGAAGGAAATTAATACCTTAATTTGCATTTCCTCCGGATTCAAAGAGATGTGGATATCTCTTCTTCATGTCCTCTTCGGCTTCCCAAGTAGCTTCCTCAACAAATTGGTTCCTCCAAAGGACCTTGACTGAGGCTACATCTTTCGTTCTCAACCTACGAACTTAATGATCTAGAATCAGAACAGTAACCTTCTCATAAGATAAGTCATCCTTGATCTTAATACTTCCAGTCGGTAGGATCAATGAAGGATCGCCTATGCACTTCTTCAACATGGAGATATGAAATACCGGATGAACCGCTTCTAGTTCCTGTGGTAACTCCAACTCATTAGCAACGTTGCCAATTCTCTTGGCTATGCGGTAAGGTCCAATATATCGGGGACTAAGTTTCCCCTTCTTACCAAACCTCATAACCCCTTTCATGGGTGAAACTTTCAGATATACCCAATCATCTATTTCAAACTCTAATGCCCTTCTCCTAACATCAGTATAGGATTTCTGGCGACTCTGTGCCGTTTTCAACCTCTCTTGAATCACTTTCACCTTCTCCATAGCTTGGTGAACTAAATCTAGTCCTATCAACTATGCTTCACCAACTTCAAACCATCCAATAGGAGGTCTACATCTTCTCCCATAAAGAGCTTCGTAAGGAGTCATCTGGATGCTAGAGTGATAACTGTTATTGTAGGCAAACTCAATGAGAGGTAGGTGATCATCCCAATTACCTTTGAAATCGATCACACAAGCCCTCAACATATCATCTAAAGTCTGAATAGTACGCTCTGCTTGCCCATCAGTCTGAGGATGAAAGGCAGTACTTAAGTTCACCTTCGAACCCAAGCCTTTCTGAAAAGATTTCTAGAACTGTGCAGTGAACTGTGCACCTCTATCTAAAATAATGGAGATTGGAACTCCATGAAGTCTCACTATCTCTTGAACATACAACTTGGCATAATCTTCTGCTGTATTGATAGTCTTTACCAGTAGAAAATACGCTGACTTTGTCATTCTGTCGGCAATCACCCAAATGGAATCAGGCTGTCTGCGAGACCTTGGCAACCCTGTGATGAAATCCATATTGATCATCTCCCACTTCCATTCCGAAAGTTCTATCCGCTGAGCTAAACCACCGGGCCTTTGGTGTTCAACTTTCACTTGTTGGCAATTTGGACACTTAGCAACAAACTCTGCAATGCCCTTTTTCATGCCATTCCACCAATAAACTTCTCTCAAGTCACGATACATATTCGTGGAACCCGGATGAATAGAATATCTGGAGCTATGAGCTTCCTCCATAATCCTTTCTTGGAGTCCATCTACCATAGGTACACACAATCTACCTTGATATCTCAATGCACCATCTCCCTCTTGTTCAAAAGCTAATACTCTTTGCTTTTGAACATTTACCTTCAACTCAAGCAAAATGGGATCTTGATCTTGTTTCTCTTTCACTTCTGACACTAGTGATAACTCGGCCCTGCTCGTCACCGCTATTCCTCCTTCTGCAGAATCTGTAAGTCTGACTCCCAGGCATGCCAGTCTATGCACATCTTTTGCTAACTTTCTCTTTCCTTCTTCAATATGGGTGGTGCTACCCATAGACAACCTGCTCAAAGAATCAGCAACAACATTAGCCTTACCTGGGTGGTAAAGAATACTCAGGTTATAGTCCTTGAGTAATTCTAACCACCTCCTCTGTCTGAGATTAAGTTCCTTCTGAGTAAGCACGCATTGAAGACTCTTGTGGTCGGTGAATATATCAACATGCGCACCATACAAGTAATGACGCCATATCTTCAAAGCAAATACTACAACAGCCAATTCTAAGTCATGGGTTGGGTAATTCTTCTCATGAACTTTCAATTGTCTGGAGGCATAAGCTATAACCTTGCCATTCTGCATTAGGACACAACCCAAACCAATTCTAGATGCATCACAATACACCACAAGGCCTTGAGTACCTTCTGGTAGCGTCAAAACTGGAGCTGAAATCAATCTTTTTTTCAATTCCTGAAAGCTTTTCTCACGAGCTTCAGACCATTGAAATTTCACTGCTTTCTAAGTCAACTTTGTCAAAGGAGATGCAATAGACGAGAACCCCTCAACAAACCTTTTATAATAGCCAGCTAAATCGAAGAAACTCCTAATTTCAGTTGGAGATGTGGGTCTAGGACAATTCTGCACTGCCTCAATCTTCCGAGTATCTACTTTGATTCCGTCACCGGACACAATGTGGCCTAGGAATGCCACAGACTTGAGCCAAAACTCACACTTAGAGAACTTGGCATACAACTCCTTGTCTTTTAAAGTCTGAACAACTATTCTGAGATGACTAGCATGATCTTCTTCATTCCTTGAATAGACTAGTATGTCATCAATGAAAACGATAACAAACGTATCTAAATAAGGTTTGAAGACTCGATTCATCAAGTCCATGAAAGCTGCCCGTGCATTGGTCAAACCAAAGGACACAAAATGACCATATCTGGTTCTGAATGCTGTCTTCGAAATATCACATTCCCTTACTCTTAACTGATGATAGCCTGATCTGAGGTCAATCTTTGAAAAGCAGGTGGCACCCTGAAGCTGATCGAAAAGATCATCAATCCTCGGAAGAGGGTACTTGTTCTTGATGGTAACCTTATTCAACTGACGATAATCTATACACATTCTAAGGGAACCATCTTTCTTTCTCACAAACAAGACCGGAGCACCCCAAGGTGAGACACTTGGTCGAATGAAGCCTTTATCTAATAGATC
>NW_026036300.1:28777-30705 GCF_019186545.1 Solanum stenotomum
ACTTCTGGAAACTCTTTTACTACAGGAACTGACTGAAAAGGAGGTATCCCAACACTAGAGTCATGAACTCGGACTAAGTGATAGACACAACCCTTCGAAACTAACTTTCTTGCCTTAAGGTACGAAATGAAACGACCCTTAGGCACTGCTGAACTACTACTCCACTCTAAGACTGGCCCATTCGAAAACTGAAACTTGACCACTCGAGTTCTACAATCTATCGATGCATAACTAGCATGAAGCCAATCCATACCTAGAATGACATCGAAATCTACCATGTCTAACTCAACCAAATCAGCCATGGTGCTCTTGTGATTGATAGAAACAAGACAATCACGATAGACTCTTTCCACTAGAATAGACTCCCCAACAGGTGTAGAAACACAAAAGGGTTCACAAAGTCTTTTAGGAAGAACCTCAAACTTGTTTGCAACATAAGGAGTTACAAAAGATAAACTTGCTCCTGGGTCTAGCAAAGCATATACATCGAAAGAAAAGACTTTGATCATACCAGTGACAACATTCGGAGAATTCTCTTGCTCATGGCGACTGGTGATGGCATAGAGGCGACTTGCTCCTCCATCGGTACTTGTAGTAGCTCATTTAGGTGTCGTCCTGTCTGGTGGAACAACTGAAGAAGACTGTGCTTTATTGCCCCCATTACCCTGCTTATTCTTTGGACACTCTCGCATGAAATGTTCATTCTGACCACACCTGAAACAACCAATGGAGCCCTCTCGACAAATACCTGAGTGGTTCCTACCACATTTGGCGCAGGTAGGAGGCTTACTACTCCCTTGCGCCACACTACGCGAAGATTGTGTTGGTCTAGCCCTGTAGTCCTTCGAATTCTGGCCAAAAAATTCACTTTTGTATCGGGGTACAGGTGCTCTCGCAGATGATGGAGTAGGTCCCTTTTGCCTTTATTGAAAAGAGGAACGGTTTGAATTACCTTTCTGCTGCCCAGACTCATTACCGGACTTCGCTCTCTTATTTCTGAACTCTTCTCTGTCCCTCAGCTTCTCTTCCTCAACTTGTTGCACATAGACCATCAACCTGGATATGTCCATGTCCCCGATAAACATTGCAGCCCTACCTTCCTTACTTGACAACCGAGACAACCCAGCAACAAACAAACTCATTCTATTCCTCATGTCTGCAACCATCTCCGGAGCATAGCGAGATAGTTGGGTGAACTTCAGACTGTACTCATGAACACTCAAAGACTCCTGCTGAAGTGTGAGGAACTCACATACCTTGGCCTCTCTCAATTCTCGAGGAAAGAAATGCCCCAAGAAAGCTTCCTCAAAACAAGCCCAACTTGCAGGTGGTGCAGTCTCAGCTCTGCCTTCTTTCCACTAGTCGAACCAAGTTCTAGCAACATCCTTCACTTGATACGCGGCTAGTTCAACCCGCTCAGTATCTGCCACATGCATCACATCAAAAATCTTCTTCAACTTCTCAATGAAGTCCTCTGGATCCTCAGTAGTGCTTGAACCCATGAAACTCGGAGGATTCACCCCCAAGAACTCACGGATCCTAGAAGTGTCAGCTCCTTCCTATCGAGCTCCCATTTGCTGACCAATCTGATTAGTTACAACTTGACTTAACATCCTAATTGCCTCTCTGAACTCGGCATTAGAAACTTCCCATTGATCTTGCACTCTCGGTGCATAGGGTAACTCTTGCTCATCAGCATAACGTTTAGGAAAACGCCCTCTACCAACTCTTCGTGGAGGCATGATTATCTGAAAACACGCGCAAGCAAGGAATTAGAAAGAAACTCTTTAGAGATAAACTCTAACGCACGAGTTGAGTGTGAAAGAAATGAGAGATCTTCCTAAATGTTGCAGCCTCCCAATTATAGATGTGGCGCTCTTCACACCGATAACTAAGACCCTACAGACACGGCTTCATAGACTCCCTAG
>NW_026036301.1:0-5968 GCF_019186545.1 Solanum stenotomum
AAGAGCTTAATCTCAGACAAAGGAGGTGGCTAGCATTACTCAAGGATTATGACATGAGTATTTTTTATCACACCCAGATAAGGCTAATGTTGTTGTTGATGCTTTAAGCAGGTTGTCTATGGGTAGTACCTTACTTATGAAAATATTCTTTATATATAATTGATATTGTGTTCGTCACACATATCTCGTGATTAAAGCTGCACATATCAACGTACTACGAAATTAAATTCAAATAACCTATATCATAAAGCGTTATGATAATAATCTATATATATTTATTTATATAATAGTTGCGAGAAGAAATTTATATAATTATAAATTTAATTTAGTTTTACATTTTTATTCCTATGTACTCATTGAATTATTCTTGATTATCTAAATTTTCGGTAAGTTCCATCTGTAATATATAATGAGACATACTATGTAAAATTCGTATATAAATAATTGTACTTAAAAACAAAAACATATGTTTGAAATAACCCAAATGTATATATTGGTGTGTGAAATAATTTTAAATGCATGTTGTTTTAGTATTTTTCTTTCACATAAAAAAGGAATGACATTTTCTAATGGGGAGGTTCACCAAACTTTCTCGATAAAAATTACACGATATCTATAAGGTATAATTTTAGAGTTAATTTGAACCTCTTGAACATAAGATTAAATATTGACCTAGTGGTTGAGGGGTCAAAATACACCTTGAGGTTCCAAATTCAAATTCTACGCACTACATTTTTTATTAAAGATCTCGAATTCGAGCCGTTAATATGAAAAAAAGGAAAAAAAAAAACTTGTTAGGAGAGTGATTTCCTCTAAATAAATGGGTCTTACTCGACGATATCTATAAGGTATAATTATAGGGTTTGAAACTCTTGAACATAAGATTAATGGCCGACTTAGTGTTGAGAGGTTTAAAATACACTTTGAGGTTTCAAAATCTAATCCTAAGCACTTCATTTTTATTTTTCAAACACCTTAATAAAAACTTGGATCAATCACTATCAACACGAATTCAAAAAATATCTTGGTTTGTTTTTACTTGTGGAGAGTGAATCACAAATGCATTATACATTTTCGTTTACATCGAATGTATGGTTTCCTTTTTTTAGAAAATATTCTTTGAATTATGTTCATCACAAATTCTTGTGACTAAAGGTGTACGGATCATCTTATATAAAAATTAAATTCAATAATCATGCATGATTAAAATGCCTTTGATTCAAAATTCTTACTAGGGGAATTTCAAACATGCAATAAAGAAGTAAACACACGAAAAAATAATTTGAATGTGTGCACGCGCATAAAGAGATATTTTACCTATTTATGTATATATAGTGTATCTTTTAAAAAAAGTACATGGTATATTTGTAAAGCGTAGAGATGAATATTAAAACTTTTGGACAACTATAACTATTCATGGTAGATTTTTTTATAAGTTCTCACAAGCATAATGTGCATATAGAATTACTGATATACTTCAACTATCCCAAACAACACTAAATCTATCATAACTGAAATGACCAAGTCTGCCAAAGGATGCCACATTACCATGAAGACAATGGCAGGATTAGTACACCTGATACACTCGAGTCCTCGATAACGGAGTGGTTATCATTCCACCACAATCCTATTTATCATACTTGAATTACTTGTCTCGAGTGGATAACTCATACATAGTACATTTTTGTTTTCATGTATTATATTGTTCCTTTTTCTTTTAGAATCTTATAGTACATATACATCCCGTGACTAAACTAACTTTATGATCCAATTATATATTTGTCTATAAATAGTTGAGTGTGAGAACCCTTTGTTTTTCATCTCAAGTATAATATAATTAATTATGGCATTAAAAGTTGTATTTGTTTTGTTGGTTGCAATGCTTTTGTTTACGAAGAATAATGGTGAGATCGTTGGAGGGGTGAAAGAATGTTTAGAGGAATGTTTTGCGTCGTGTGGTGAAGACAAACACTGTAAGAGTGCGTGTGCTGTCCTTTGTGCTTTTAGTGCTACTCATAACGTACAAATTCAAACTCGCGTTGGAGACTGGAAAGAATGTGCAGAGAAATGTTTTCCGTCGTGTGGTGCAGACAAACACTGTAAGAGTGCGTGTGCTATCGCTTGTAGTTATGGTACTACTCATAACGTACAAATTCAAACTCGTGAGTGTAACATTGGATGTTCTCTTGGCCATTGTTACAAATTTCTCATCAACAAATATGGTATGTAACGTATAATACATTTTATGTACTATTGACAAATATGGTATCTTAAATCTTTAATTAATTTTGCAGATCATGACAAGTTTGGAGGTTGTATGACAAGTTGCAATGACAACTATTGTGTTGATGGCAAAATTATTGCTCTATCAGAAGCTTAACAAGAAGCATTAATTATATATATATATGACCACAAAGTATATATATATTGTGTTGTCTATGACACTATATATGCTACTAATTAAATACTTTTGTGGTTGTGATTTTCTAAATTATGTAATCGTTATGTGTGTTTGTTCGTACTTGAATAAAAATCTAGTGTTTTCTATTAATTATTATTATTATTATATGATTTGTTCATCGTTATATAAACATAATGCCGCACATAGAATATGGTATATATATTTGTCCTAATCATGACTTCTTCTATCACAAGAACTCAACACGATAAAAAGAAGAAATTCTCATGAGATGAAGTATGAAAATTTAAACCTTATGTGTTTTGAATTTTATAACAACTATTTCAAGCGTTAATTATTGAGTTTTAAACTTAATATGTGTATATATTTAATAAGTTTCTTAATACAAATACACTACTTGAACGAAAATTATTCAGTCAAATCCGTCACAAGACTTTTAGTTCCGCTCTTGATTAATTGAGAAGTAAATTTCTGATATAATACATTGGAAATTATGTCTATATTCCGTCAAATATTTCAATTATTTTATGATATTATTTGCTTTCTGTTTTACTTTTTGAGAGTGGACCACTATAGTACTACCTAATTATGTATTGTTCCTTTCTTATAAAAATATTCTTTGTATATAAAGCTGCACAGATCAACGTACTAGGAAATTAAATTTAAATAACCATGCATGTTTAAAACATTATGATAATAATCTATATAATAGTTGCAAGATGAAATTTATATAATTATGCTAACTAAAAGACTATATTTATCTTTGTCAAGACCTCCAACTACTTCTCAAGAAAAACAAAAACGAAGACAAATTTTTTTACATACCATACATTGATAAAAATATGTTTTGGTTCCTCTTGGAAATTAATATTTGAAGTTAACACCGAACACCGAATCGAAGAACCGAAATCGAAAAAACAAATTAGTTTGGTTTGATTATTCGATTTTTTGATATTTATGCCCACCCCTAATATATAGTACATTTTTGTTTCCATGTTATCGTATTGTTCCTTTGTTAGGAAATATTCTTTGTATTCTGTTCATATCACATATTTTGGGTCTACAATATATATATTTTTATGTAATTTTGCAGATGAAAACAAGTTTGATAGTTGCATGAACGACTAGAGTGAAAATTATTGCATTGGCAATATTTTATTTTATTTTTAATTACACCAAACTAGATGGGAGTTATTTATTCCATCAAAAGAGTGCATATAGGCAAGTCCACAGACAAAAAGGCCTTTTGGCAGCCAACAGAAAAAGCCTCAGCTTACAAAAAAAATTGATTTGTCATTTGCATGAGTCCGGAGTCAAAAGGGCAAAAAAAATTGCTACCTTGACAGCTTTTTAGTTAAATTTTTTTCTTTTTTTTTAAAATTCGTTTCTCTTCAATTTTTATTTTTAAAAATTGTTTTTCGTTTTGAAAACAAGGCAGTGTTTTTATTAAAAAATAATTTTTTTATCAAAAATTGCTGAAAAGGCAGTCTAATTAAGAAAAGATTTTCGAAAAAAAAAATTAAGGAAAACGCTGCCAGGGCAGCGATTTTCCAAAAAAAAGTTTTTACAAAAAGCTGCCAAATTTTTTTTTTCTATGAAAACGCTGCCATAGCAGTGATATTAGGTGGAGGAAAAAAATTAGAGTTAAAAAATCGTTGTTGTGCCAGCGATTTTAGTGAAAAAAAAAGAAAAAAAAAATTAGACAAAAATCGTTGCCCTGGCAGCGATTTTATTTTAACGGAGTACACGGCGTTACTATGTGTCAGAGGAAAATCGCTCCGGCAAAAGCGATTTTGCCGTTTTGGTTTTAAAAAAATATGATGTACCCTTTTGGAATTTTTGGCAATTTTTTTTGCCCTTTTTGCTCCAGACTCTCATTTGCATTCTGTCTAAAACTAGGCATTTGCATTTTGTCTAATTGATATGACCACAAAGTATATATATATATATATATATATATATATATATATATTTTGTCGTCTATGACACTATGCTACTAATTAAATACTACTTTTGTGGTTGTAATTTTCTAAATTATGTAATCGTTATGTGTGTTGCTACTTGAATAAAAGTCTAGTGTTTCTATTAATTATTATTATACAATTCCTAACAGATGTTTTTCATTTATACTGCAAATAATATCCAATGACGACATACACAAATTAAAGTGATGTGGCTAGTTAAAGGGACGTACGTATAATAGATCGACTCCTATATACCACCTTTATTAATAGGAGAGATACATTGTTTTGTATTATATTGTTTTAATCATGATTATAATGTTTAGATACATTGTATGATTTTTCATCGTTATAATATCACATATTAACAATTTGAAAGACAAATCTTTAAAAAAAAAATATGACATGCATATATAAGGTAAAGCTACTATATAAACATATAATAATGCCACACATATAATATGGTATATTTGTCTTAATTAATCATGACTTCTTCTATCATAAGAACTCAACACGGTAAAAAGAAGAAATTCTCATAAGATGAAGTAGAAAATTGATAAAAACAAAACATTCTTTAAAGTTGAAGAAGTTTTGCAGCCATAATTAAAGTAAGAAGCGAAATCAAAATTTTAACTTTATGTGTTTTGAATTTTATAATGACTATTTCAAGTGTTAATTATTGAGTTCTAAACTTAATGTTTGTACATATTTAATAAGTTTCTTAATACAAATAGTTTATTTGAACAAAAATTACTAAGCCAAATCAGTTACCAGACTTCTAGCTCCGCCCTTGATTAATTGAAAAGTGAATTTATGATATCTTGGAAATTATGCCTATAATCCGTCAAATATTTCAATTATTTTATAATATTATTTTATTTCTGTTTTACTTTTTGAGAATGGACCACTATAGTACAACGTAGTACATACCTTATGTATTGTTCCTTTCTTATAAAAATATTCTGTATATAATTGATATTATGTTCATCACACATATCTCGTGATTAAAGCTGCACAGATAAACGTACTAGGAAATTAAATTCATTAATCATGCATGATTAAAGGTCAACAAAAAATACACGATATTTGTAAGGTATAATTATAGTGTTTGAACCTCTTGAACATAAGATTAAAGGTTGACTTAGTGTTAAGAAGTTCAAAATGCTCCTTGAGGTTCCAAATTCTAATCGTATGAACTTCATTTTTATTTTTCAAACACCTTAATAAAAATCTTGAATCCATCACTATCAACACAAATCCAAAAAATATCTTGGTTTGTTTTTACTTGTGGAGAGTGAATCACAAATGCATTGTACATTTTTGTTTTCATCGACAAATATGGTATGTAACGTATAATACATTTTTATGTACTATTGACAGACTGATGATAATATAATCTTAAATCGTTAATTAATTTTGCAGATCATGACAAGTTTGGAGGTTGTATGACAAGTTGCAATGACAACTATTGTGTTGATGGCAAAATTATTGCCCTATCAAAAGCTTAACAAGAAGTATTAATTATATATGACCACAAAGTATATATATATATATATATATATATATATATATATATATATATATATAT
>NW_026036301.1:6065-18184 GCF_019186545.1 Solanum stenotomum
ATTATTTGGTTTCTGTTTTACTTTTTGAGAGTGGACCACTATAGTACAACGTACGTAGTACATTTTTTGGTTTTACCTTATGTATTGTTCATTTCTTATAAAAATATTCTGTTTATAATTGATATTGTGTTTATCACACATATCTCGTGATTAAAACTGCACAGATAAACGTACTAGGAAATTAAATTCATTAATCATGCATGATTAAAGGTCAACAAAAAATACACGACATTTGTAAGGTATAATTATAGAGTTTGAACCTCTTGAACATAAGATTAAAGGTCGACGTAGTGTTAAAAAGTTCAAAATGCACCTTGAGATTTCAAATTCTAATCGTAAGCACTTCACTTTTATTTTTCAAACACCTTAATAAAAATCTTGAATCCATCACTATCAACACAAATCCAAAAAATATCTTGGTTTGTTTTTACTTGTGGAGAGTGAATCACAAATGCATTGTACATTTTTGTTTTCATCGAATGTATGGTTTCCTTTTTTTAGAAAATATTCTGTGAATTATGGTCATCACAAATTCTTGTGACTAAAGGTGTACAGATCAACGTATATAAATATTAAATACAATAATCATGCATGATTAAAATGCATTTGATTCAAAATTCTTATTAGGTGAATTTCAAACATGCAATAAAGAGTAAATATACGAAAAAATAATTTGGACGTGTGTGCGTGCATAAGGAGATATTTTTACCTATTTATGTATATATTGTATTTTTTGAAAAAAAGTGTACATGGTATATTTTTAAAGCACAGAAGTCTCAAACGACGAGATGGATATTAAAATTGTCGAACAACTATAGCTATTCATGATAGATCTTTTATAAGTTCTCGTAAGCAACGTTATGCATGTAGAATCACTTATATAATTCAACTATTCCGAACAACACCAAATCTATCATAACTGAAATGACCAAGTCTGCCGAAGAATGCCACCTACCATGAAGACAATCACAGGATTAATACACCTGATACACCCGATCCACCACTAGTAATTCACCCATAAATGTGAAAAGTAAAAAATAATTGATAAGAGAAGGAAAAGAAAGAGCAACACCATACAATCAAAAGAGAAATCAAACCATTGATAAGAGAAGGGAAAGAAAGAGCAACACCATACGGTCAAAAGAGAAATCAAACCACTGATACATATATGGTACATTTATGTTATCTTATGCATGTATGGTTCCTTTCTTAAATTTATACACCCGTGACTAAACTTTAATAATCATGCACGATTAACAAAAAGCTAATTTTTTGACTTAGCAAAAAGTAATCAACAAAATTAAAAATTTTGAGTTTGAGCTTTTGATACGAAATTAATAATAGGATTGATATAATTTCTACATTTTAATTAAAGATTTTGGGGCCCCCCTATAATGGGTCTTACTCGACATGCATGGGTGGGTCTAGAGGGTAGCGAAAGGTTCACCAAACTTGCTCAGCAAAAAATTATACAATATCTGTAAGGTATTTTTTATTTTTCTAAATGCATAATATGATATAGATTTTGAATCTCTTGAAATACATAAGATTAATTGAGATTGACTAATTAGTAGTTGGGGGTTCAAAATTCACCTTGACATTCCAAATTCAAATTCTAAACTACATTTTTATTTTTCGAACTCCAACCTTAATGAGAATCTTGGATCCGTCATTGACTCATTGCCAACACAAATCCAAAAAATATCTTGATTTAATTTGTTTTTACTTGTTGAGAGTGGACCACAAATGCATATTACATTTTTGTTTTCATCTTATTGTATTATTCCTATTTCTTAGTAAATATTCTTTGTAATATGATTTGAGTTGGAAATTCTGAGATTATATTTGTGTGGTTGAACATTATTTTTTTTTAATTTACCATTCAGTGTCTGATATCCCCATTGGAGCCCGACTAAATTCGGATTCGCGCCATAAAGTCTCACATTAGGAGGGTAAAATCAGGGACTCCGTACCCACGAAAATTCAAATTTGAAACCTCGACGAAGGAATTCTTACCACAACCCTATTTAAATTATCATATATACTTGAATTACTTGTCGCGAGTGGATAACTCATAGATAGTACATTTTTGTTTTTTTAGAATCTTTATACATCTTTGATAAAATTGATAAAACAAAATATTGATATATAAATTATTAAGGAAAGTGCAAAATTTGAAATTCTCATAAGATAGAAGTAGAAAATTGTTAAAAAAAAATATTGATCGACGTTGAAGAAGTTTTGCAGCCATAATTAAGGTCAGAAGCCAAATTAGAATTTTAACCTTATATATTTTAAATTTTATATATAAAGTTTTGCTCCTGGTGTTTTTTCTCTTGTTTGAGGGGGAAAAGCACACTCACAATAGAAGAAGGATCAGAAATTGGGGTCTCGATTTAAGTTGTATCTTATTAAGGACTATTTTTATCAAATAATATTAATTTTTAATATATTGTTGGTGAGGATCGAACTTGCACTCCCCCGCTCCCCCTGCGTGCTACTTAGAGGTCTCGATTATAACTTAATTGGTATGAAAAAAATATCTTATTAAGGAAGTCCTTTCCCTTTAAAGAGTCTTTATACGATACAAATTTAAATTAATCGATATCGTCCTACTATGAATATATATCAGACACCAAATTGAAAATCAAAGAAAAAAATGAAGAAAAGAAAGAGTGATCTATTGTAAATATTTGGCTTGTTTTGAATTACTTGTCTCGAGTGGATAACTCATACATAGTACATTTTTGTTTTCATCTTTTCTCATGTATTGTTCCTTCCTTAGAATTTTATAGTACAGATATATCCCGTGACTAACCTTACCATGTGTAATTAAAAAAGTTTTCTACGTAAATTTAAATTTAATATTTATTAGAAATAAGTTTAATTGATATGAACAAGGAACATGACTATTTATTTTTTCCACTCAGTATTTAATAGTCGTATAGAGAGACTTGATTAAATTTAAATTCACACAATGTAAGATCAATTTCTAGTATACCCTTTGGACAAAGATGTCACAACTTATTATCATAATATATATAATTGAAGAGAGAGGAAAAAGAAAAGGCAAAGACAATAATACATCAAAAGAGGAAGGTTAGGACCATTGATGCTTCATCACTTTTATCTTATGTAATATATTGATCTACATCCCGTGACTAAACTAACTTTATGATGCATGATTAAAACTAGGGGTGTATAAAATCAAACCGAAAATCGAACCAAACCACAAATCGAGTCAATTCGGAAAAAAAATTCGACTAGTGGTTTGGTTTGACTTGGTTTGGTTTTGAAAAAAAAAACCCGACTATATTTGGGTTGGTTTGGTTTTAACTAAAAAAAACCAACCCGAGACCAAACCAACCCGACATTATATATATAATTTTAAAATTTTATTTTATACATAAAAATATTTACTTTGATATAATTTTTAAATATTTCTTATACTTTTTCATAGTTTTTATCTTTTAATATATTATTTCAAGTTTGAAACTTAGAATTATGAATNTTTCATGATGTAGACACAGGTATTCAGGATCATCAACAGGAGATTCGTTGATACATCCGAGAGTTCAAGTTAGCTATGGTAAGCCTCCTTATTTTCCGGAGGATTTCATTTACTTTTCAGTTTAGTCAGAGGATGTCATGGGTCTTGTCCCGACTTCCATCTTTATCAGTTAGAGGCTTCGTAGATAGTCAGTATAGTTAAGAAGTCTGTATTATTCATTTATTTTATTAAATGTTATAAAGACTTAAGTGCCTATTTTTTGGCGACTAGAATATATTATTTTTATTCTAATTTGTTCATTTGAGTTAAAGTTTCAAAAGTTGAGTTTATTGAATTTTATTTCAGTTTTAAGCTTTTGCATGCTTAAGTTAGTCTTCCGCTTGTAGTCAGCCAGGATGAGGGTTCGCTTGGGGACCAGCAATGGTTCTTGAGTGCCAGCCACGTCCAGGGTGTAGACTCGGGTCGTGACAAAATTATTAAGGAGCAAAATTTGAAATTCTCATAAGATGAAGTAGAAAATTGTTAAAAGAAATATTGATCAACGTTGAAGAAGTTTTGCAGCCATAATTAAGGTCAGAAGCCAAATTAGAATTTTAACCTTATATATTTTAAATTTGAATTCACGCAATGTAAGATCAATTTCTAGTATACCCTTTGGACAAAGATGTCACAACTTATTATCATAATATATATAATTGAAGAGAGAAGAAAAAGGAAAGGCAAAGACAATGATACATCAAAAGAGGAAGGTTAGGACCATTGATGCTTCATCACTTTTATCTTATGTATTATATTGATCTACATCCCGTGACTAAACTAACTTTATGATGCATGATTAAAACGTTATGATAATATATTTATTTGGTTTCTTTTTAATATTGCACTAAAGAAACCTTAAGAACAAGTGATATATATAAATGTATAATTGATACTCGAGATATGATTATCATTATCAAAAGGGTTTGACATTTGCTTGAGAAATGGTATTTTGACATGTATTTTCGTTGAAGTTTGACATAATGTGATTTGAGTTGGAAATCCTGAGATATTTGTGTGATTGAAAATTATTTCTTTTTTTTTTTTGTTTCTCTTTTGGTGTATGATATTGCACCGTAAAGCCTCACATTCATACGCTCCCTAACAAAGGTAACTCCGTATCTAAAATAAATCAAACTTGAGACCTCTCGATTAAGGACATAAATTGAAGAGGAATAACAAACTATATATTCTTCAAGTGGACAACTCATACAGAGTACATTTTTGTTGTTTAGAATCTTTATACATGCCGTGACTAAACTAACTTTACCAATATGC
The DNA here is from genome assembly GCF_019186545.1 of Solanum stenotomum. NCBI lineage: Eukaryota > Viridiplantae > Streptophyta > Magnoliopsida > Solanales > Solanaceae > Solanum > Solanum stenotomum. The sequence goes on from NW_026036301.1 coordinate 10,891, forward strand.
ATGCATGATTAAAACGTTATGATAATTATATATTTGTCTATAAATAGTTGAGTGTGAGAACCCTTTGTTTTTCACCTCAAACATATAATTAATTATGGCATTAAAAGTTGTTGTATTTGTTTTGTTTGTTGCAATGGTTTTGTTTACAAATGAGAATAATGCTGAGACCGTTGGAGACTTTAACAAATGTCTGGGGGATTGTTTGAGACATTGTTATGAGATTGAAAAAGACCCAATCATCTGCCCAATTCCCTGCCCTTTCAAATGCATGGGTACTCAATCACATGATAGGGCTCAAACTAACCCCCTCGATAAAAAAATTACATTGTATATATAAGATCGATTTTTCTGTTTACGTGTATATATTTAAAATTGAACCCCCTGAACATATGTCAAAGGAGTAGCTCAATGGTAAATTGGGTTCAAGAAAGCGCGTTTTGTGGACTTGGTCGCGGGTTCGAATCCAGCGAGCAACAATCTTTTTTTTTTCTAATTTAGAAGCGTTTTTGTTTGCTTAAATTTTAAGTGTTTTTATTAAAAATAAATAGAACAACAACGACATTTCATTAATGACTAAAATTTTATATTTTAAATCTTTAATTGAAAAGTCAACAAATAAAAAACCCTCTCTTTTCTAGGGATTTCAATATTCTATTTTTTCCTCTAGTCTTCTCTTTCAACTAGAATATTGCCTCTCGTTTTGCTGCTCGCCTGATGCCTGCTCCTGCTTGATGTTGCTGCTCGCTGTCGCTGGTGGTCCTCTGATCTCTGCGGATCATTTCATTCTATTCTCCATTCATGATTCGACCATTGATGGCAACCTCTGTAAGTTCTTGTTATTTTTTTTTATTTTTTTTTTAAATCAGAATTCTATATGTGCAGTGTGCCAAAAAGAATTTTTGTGAGTTTTTGCTTTGATTTGTGTTTATTGTCAGTCTTTCTAATGTTAAATTTGTTCTTGCTCTCCATTTACACTTTCAGGAGCCGGAGACAATTCTAAAGGAATTGAAGAACTTGTAGAATTTTTGAATGAGTTGTGTTACTTTATTATCATTTTATAGATATGTACTTTAAATTTGTTTCTTATGATAAGTTGTAATAGTAAGAAATTATTTGAACTAAGGATTTTTTTGTCAATCTGTTTGTTATTCAATCCGTTCAAATATGATCCGACCCGACCCGTTTATTTATGGATATTATTAGTGTGATTAATTTTTTTTTGAACCCCTCGATAGAATTCCTGGCTCCGCCACTGATCTCACGTTTGTAATGTTGGATGTTCTCTTGGCCATTGTTACAAATTTCTCATCAACAAATATGGTATGTAACGTATAATATGTACATAGTCCCATTTCATTTTTATGTATTGACGGAGTGATGATAACATGTATGAGGTAAAGTTATTATAAAAACATATCTAATACCACAAATAGAATATGATATGTTTGTCGTAACTAATCATGACTTCTACTTCTTCTATCACAAGAACTCAACACAATAGAATAAAGAAATTCTCATAAGATAAAGTAGAAAAATTGATAAAACAAAACATTCTTCAAGGTTAAAGAAGTTTTGCAGCCATAATTCAGGTTAGAAACGAAATTAGAATTTTAACCTTATGTGTTTTGAATTTATAATGATGATTTTAATTGTTAATAATTGAGTTCTAAACTTAATATATATATATATATATATATAATAAATTCCTTAATACAAATATACTACTTAAGCCAAAGTTATTAAGATCAGTCGAATCCGTTATTGTACTTAATTCTAGCTCCGCCCCTAATTCATAAGTGAATTTCTGATAAAATTCCTTGGAAACTATGTCTATAATAATCCTTTAACAAAAAACTAACTTTTGACTAAACAATATATATCCATCAAATATTTCAATTTAGTATAATATTATTCAATTTATTTTTTACTTGTTGAGAGTGGACCACTTATGTATAGAAAAAATATTTTTTGTACACATTCTGTTCTATCACAGATATCTCGTGAATAAAGGTGTACGGATCGACGTACTTGGAAATTAATTAAATAATAATTACCATGCAACATTAAACCGTTATTGTAATAACATGTTGAAATTGAAAAAGAATTATTTGCAAACTTAAAATAATATTTAATGTCAAATATCTAGTGAGTAAGTCAGCATTTTTATTAAGGTGAGTCCAAACTATACTAAAAAAAAAAGTAAACACATATAGTACACTGAACCTGAAGGTCAATTTTAGAAAATTTTGAAAAATTACCGTGGTACCCCTCCTCATAGTAACTCGGGTCATGTTGGATCCTTTTATGCGATTAGGTTTGAAATCGGATCGAAAAGTAGTGGTTTTTGGAAGTTTTGGAGTTTAGGGATTGTACAGGGGTTCTCCATTATATTTTATTTTATTTTATATTGATTTTACATATAAGATATCTGAAAATAATTTATAAAAGATTTGTAAAGATTAGTTTCATTAATTCAAATTATAAATAATCAAATGAGGATTATTTTCTTACGATGACGAAAGTAAAAAATAATTGAGGAGAGAGGAATACAGAAAAAAAAAAAGGAAAGAAATTAAAGGGAAATAGCAAGTACAATAGAAGAGTCAAAACAGGAATCATATATAGCACCACAACCGATGCATCAATCACTTTTATCTTAATTATTAGTATTATATTGTCCCTCTCTTAATAGAATCAACCTTCAATTTTTATTCTTAAAAGGTCTCGATTTAAAATTTTGATATGAAGAAAATCTTATATAAATGATGATTTTTTCTTATAGGCCTCACGCAGCACGAATTTAAATTAATAGAAATTTCAACATAAAATCAAACACCAAATTTGAAACCAAAGAAAACAAAAGTAAAAGAAATTTGAAAGTTTATTGTTGAAATGAACTCTTGTACATATATTTGGTTTGTTTTTATTATACTTGTTGAGAGTGGACAGCTAGCTCATACGTAGTACATTTTTGTTTTAATTTTAATTTTTATGCATTGTTTTGTTTCTTAATATCTTAGAATCTTATAGTACAGATGTTATGAATATGTTCTTAAACTTGAAAAAAATAATTGAAATGTGACGAAATAGTGCTTGAACACATAAAGAAGTCATGAGAAGTTTATACATATATCTAGTACTAGTCAAACCTTGTAATAACAGCCAACACGATAAAATGAAGAAATTCTCATAATAACTCACAGCCCTCATAAACCATGTGGCCAACGTTGGTAGAAAGGGTCATATTTTTTAGATGATTCCTTAATGATTTTTAGCATAGACCAGTGGATCCACTTAGTGAGTTGGTCTTATACCCTAACAAAGTATAGGACAATTCTGGCAGTGTGTGCGAGATGTTGTATCATCACATAGCTCATAGTGATGGTTGTCGATTAGAGAAACTCCCACAGAGATATTTGTATTTTTATATACATAGAGTTTATTTGTATTTTCATATACAAACAGGGTTTATATTGTATCCTTGCATACAAACTGAGTATATTGTATTCTTAAATACACTGAGTTGTTTTCTGTTGTTTTAAAAGCTTTCCATATATTGCATCTCTAATAGTTGTTTTGTATTGAGTTGGGTATCCGGAGTTGAGTATCCAGAGTTTTGAGTACCAAGACTCGCGTGTCTTATTATTGAGTTGAGCGTTATTTCACTGAGTTGGATATCTTCTTATTGAGTTGAGTCTTATTTTACTGAGTTGAATATTTTATCTTTGAGTTGAGTAGCTTATTCTTGAGTTGAGTTGAGTTGAGTGAGTTCAGAAAAGGTAAGCATGTTTCCTTTTTATCAAGTTCAAGCCTATGTTTATGCTTTAGAATTCCCCTTACATGCTCATATATTCCATGTACTGAGCCTTTTGGCCTGCATCGTTTCATGATGCAGATACAGGTATTCAGGGTCATCAATAGGGGCTTTGTTGATACCACATACAGTTCGAGTTAGCTATGGTGAGCCTCCTTGCTTTCGGAGGGTTCCACTTGTACTTTTAGTTATATTAGTTGTTAAGATGTCGTGGGTCTTGTCCTGACTTCCATCTTTGTCAGTTAGAGGCTTCATAGATAGACAATAGAGTTTTAGAAGTCTATTTCATTTATCTTGTTAAATGTTTTAAAGACTTGAGTTGCCTAGTTTTGGCTAGTTGAATATACGATTATATTCTGCGTTAATTATTTAAGTTTCAATGAATTTTATTATGTTTTAAGATTTGTATGCTTGAGTTAGTCTTCCGCTTGTAGTCAACGAGAATGAGGGTTCGCTTGGTGACCAACAATGGTTCTCGAGTGCCGGCCATGTCCAGGGTATAAGCTCGAATCGTGACACTACATTCATCCTCATTCATTATAATATTGTTCATGGAAATCTGAGAAATGTGGTAACATTGTTATGATAAAGAAAATGAGACACATTATGTATCCTTGACCACAAGCTTATGTGTTTTGAATTTATAATGATGATTTCAATTGTTAATAATTGAGTCCTAAGCTTAATATATATATATATATATATACTACTTAAGCCAAAGTTATTAAGATCAGTCGAATCTGTTATTGTACTTAAGGGCATCTCCAACCCTAAACTCTATTTTACTCTCCAAATATAGAGTTTTTTATTTTTCTAGACAATCAACTCCAATCCAATTCTTTATTTTACTCTCTAAAAAAGAATATTTTTCTCTATCCTCAACATTAAATTATTATTTCTATTTCATTCTTATTTTTTTATTTCATAATATAAAGCCTTTCTTTCTTTTTCCCAAATAATTACTTTATATAATTTTTATGTGATATAAAATTTTATTTTTTCAATTTTTTATTTAATATAAAATTATATTTTATTTTAAATATCTAAATAACATATATTGTAAGAAAATATTAGATAATATACAAATTCAAATAAAAGTGAAATACAATTACATAAACACTCAACTTTCAAAATTATTACGTTGCTCTCATAAATGTTCTATTAATGCATTACTGTCACACCCCAAAACCGGATGTGATGGCACGTGTCCATTTTCAACCGGACACGTCAGCCTAACCCAACCACAACGATAGAGAAATAGAAATACGATAATAAAAGATAATAAATAAGCGGAAGACTTTATTAAGACTCAACACTACACAGAATTTGGTTGTCACATGTACAAACCTCTAAAAACAAAATTCGAATAAAAATATACAAGTCTCAGAGTATAGTTCTCGAATAGAACAAAACTGAAAGTAAAGATAACTCAAGGGCACGTCTGGAATGAACCGCTACCTCTCGAGTATGTCCCGAAGCTCAATCTGCTAAAGAAAATACTAAGCCGAATCTGAGAGAGAGCTGTCAACCTACACAATTGTGTAGAAGCAAGGGTGAGTACCGAAAACCACAGGTACTCGCAAGTAACTCTAAACTAAGCAAAACTAGCAGCTACAAACAACTCCTTTCAATCCCAACCGAACCACCGAAACTTCAATCTAGCAGCAAACCAACCAACCTATACTAAACAGATCATATTCAACAGCCAGAACCAAACAGTATATCCTCATCAACCTCAGATCAACAAATAAAAGCAAGTAGATCAAATTCCACATAAGAAGGGTAAACCGATACAATCCACACATCACAGACAAAGATAAGGCAAATGCGATGCAAAATGCAATAATGATGTCATGTAGTCGTGATGCATGTCTGTACTACGATACACATCTGTTGATGTAATCAGTCTGCACTGAATACTCAAATCAGAACCCATGGGTGCCACACATGGACCATGTATCACCGCCGGAACCAGATCCCATCGGCATCCAAATCGCTAGCCGGAGCTAGTCCATCTCATATATCTCTAGCCGGAGCTAGTCTCAACTGTGTCTCATATCCATCCATCCTCATATCAGTGTCTCAGAACTCATGCAACAGATAGTTCACACATGGGATGAATAATGAATATGCACATGTCATCAATCACAATCATATCACGATCGTATCATAATATTACACATCACCTGTCTCAATCACAACCATATCATCGCCACATCATAGTATTACACATAACCTGTCTCAATCACAACCATATCACGACCACATCATAGTATTACACATCACCTGTCTCAATCACAACCATATCACGGCCGCATCATAGTATTACACATCATCTGTCTCAACATCAATGTATGTATCAATCATAGCCTACTCATGATCCTTAAAGTATTTGGAAGCTAATGGTGAAAACCAATTTGAAAACGGAGTTGAAATCAATTCACAAACTCAATTTGAAGGAAAATTCATGTTCTTGAAGAAGCCTAAAATATTCGGAATCGAAACCCCGACTCGAAAATGAAATATCTCTTGAAAAACATCTTACCCATGCTTGATAAGTTCAAATATGAAATTTCATAAAAAACGGAGTTAAGATTGACCTTGAAATTCTCAATTTGTCNACACATCATCTGTCTCAACATCAATGTATGTATCAATCATAGCCTACTCATGATCCTTAAAGTATTTGGAAGCTAATGGTGAAAACCAATTTGAAAACGGAGTTGAAATCAATTCACAAACTCAATTTGAAGGAAAATTCATGTTCTTGAAGAAGCCTAAAATATTCGGAATCGAAACCCCGACTCGAAAATGAAATATCTCTTGAAAAACATCTTACCCATGCTTGATAAGTTCAAATATGAAATTTCATAAAAAACGGAGTTAAGATTGACCTTGAAATTCTCAATTTGTCAAACTTTAACTTTACCAGGAAGGTCCAAATTGTACGCGGTTAATATGATAAAAATAATCGATGAATCAATAATTTTATGTTAAAATCAGTTTACCCATAACATAAGGATCGTAAATATACCTTTTTCATCAAAAAGGGAGTCCAAATCGATAAACTCCTAATTTTTCCCAAGAGATTTACGGATAGGGAAAAAAAACTAGATACAGAAATTATGAGAAAATGTCGAATTGAAGATTGAATACTAACCCTCATATTAATTCAAGAAGAAACCCGTAAGAATCACTCCATTCCGATCTCTAGAACTCCCGATATGCTCAAAATACCAAATGAACACAATCTGAAATTTTTATAACAGTACATGGCTGTTATCCACCAGAAAAACAGCAGTTAATCTTTCACTAAAAAGTCCGTAATTTCCTCATACGATAGTGAAATGACCCGATTCTTTTTTGTAAATGCCTTAAATAATGATACGGACCTGCTCGTTCAATCGGAGCTCAATTTCATGCTCGTTTGCCCAGTCAAATATCATTTCTACTCGGTAAACAATTATTTCTTATTTGCGA
>NW_026036301.1:21059-30705 GCF_019186545.1 Solanum stenotomum
TAAGCAACCCATGTAGGCACATGGTTTAGGAGATGTCCAAGGAAGTTCATTGTGCCTAATCTCATACTCAACTAGGCCACCTTCCTAACCACATCCACTCGGTGCTAGCCTTGTTTCCCATAGAGTATTCAATCACATATGTACATAGACAGGGTTCCTTTTCTAGTTCAACCAACTCATAGTACCTCTTCCCAAGAAAGGCCTCATTTCTTAGTCATGGCCAATCAAGGTTCATAAGGATGGCTCATTTGACTTTCTTAGATAAGGATTTTCATGCCGTTCCGGCTCCATCCATCTCTAAGTCTATCATCTCACTCAAGAAGGGAACTTCGCCCTAAGGCCCATCCTTCAAGGTTATACATTTACTTAGGAAAGCTAGACTTATGAAAGGGCACCATTTCTTAGTTTTGCCGATTCAAGTCTTGGCCTAGAATTCCTCTTTTAGCATTTATAAAAAGGGCACCATTCCTTAGTTCTAGCCCACTTCACACATTCATGCATTCAAGACTTTAAGTAATAAGGAGGGACACTTTAGTCTACCAACCAAGTCACAACATTATCATCTAAGGATACTTCATAATCCAACATCATTTCATATATATACATCATGAGAAAATCATACTTTAAATCACAATGCTATCCACTTTACATAGGATCATCACAAGATTACGTAAACTCATTCACATCATACCTTCACACATAAAGCTTCACATAAAACTTTACATATAGCCTCATTTATATATATAATATACAATACAATAACACTTTGTACAAGATCACCTTATAACCATAAGAATACCTTCACATAATACAATAACATTTCATAACTTGATAACACTTTAATTCAATAGATAATGCCTTCAAGTCCATGTTCATAATACATTCCATAATTAAACACCTCCACCATAAGTGGATCAAACTAAGCAAGAACAATTTTATCAATAATAAGAGATTAAGCCAACTTACCATCCTCTAAAGCCATAATCAACAACACTCAAGTCCCAACCATTTTACTTACCACAAGAGAATTCATCATAACTTGCCCATAAGGCCACAACTTTCAATTCATCCATACATCATCAATTCATCATAGATAGATGTAGAAAATCATAAGAGTCACTAATACAATCCAATCCAAACACAATCTCATAAACTTTGAATCATAAGCAAAAGACCCACTTCATAAGCAAATTTAGGAATTTAGGGAAAACATGGGTTCTTCAAGGAATTCCATATGAAATCATATTAAAAACATTAATCAAACATTAATTCATCAATATAATGGCTTAGAAAACGTTTTGCCAATGAACCCATGCTTAGATTAGAATTTGAGATTTTGTTTTTTGAAACACTTTTGATTGGACTCCTTGAAAGAAAGATTGATCAAGGATCAAGGGTCACCATACTTCTAAGTTGAAACCCATGAAAAATTGAAGAAGAAAGCACTTAAAACCTTCAACCCTACCTCCAACTTCACCTTGGCCTTCAATGGTGTTCCAAAGAGAACCCTTCCTTACTCTTTTAAAATGGAACAAAATGATCCAAAATCAGCCTAACACAATAATATAACCTCAAAAGAAAATATTTGTGAAATGACCAAAATGCCCTTAAATTTCCGGACGGACTCCTTGCCAACTGCCCAACTTTCAAAGGACATAACTCGCTCATACGAACTCGGAATCGAGCAAACTCGGTGGCGTTGGAAAGATCGTTCCAAGGGCTTTCCAAACATAACTGGAACTACTCCTGGATCATCCTGAGCTAGGAGTTATGACTGCTCAAAGTTGGCCAAAAACTCACTGATTTCCACACTTGGCAGAATTTCCAGATTTTGAACTTAGCCAATTTCCATATTTTGAACTGTTTTTTTTTCCAAAAGTGACAACTTCCAATTTATGCTTAAACTTTAAAAATTCATACGTTATGCTCTAGTTTCACCTATCTATTTTTAGGGTCGCTACACTTTACCCTCAGACGGCCACTAGTATCCAGTCATTCTTAGAAACACATTGTTGCTTCCAAAATTTTGAATTATGGTCCTTTCTCTTTCCATTGAAGCATTTCACGATCGATATGGGTCTCACCCAATCGCTAATAATCTAAGTTCTAAATGTCATAGTACCTTTTCATTGAGATAGAACTATTGAATCACGACCAATATCGATTACACGCGATCCTTTACTTACCCAGCTTCAACAATTATTCAAACCATCATATATCTCATGCCGAAACTTGAAGCAGTTCTTGGTCACTCCAATAATTTCGTATACTATGAGCACACAACCTCTATTTACCATCAAGGATCTATGTAACGCATTACAACAGTCTGGATAATTCCATAAATAGAGTTATCAACCCAGTTCAAAATCCTCAATAACCATGTAGAGCTATAAGTCCTTCCGGTTGGACACTCGTAAGCCACCTACCAAAAGCTGAACAATTCAAACCAATTCAAAAACTGCAGAATTCCTCATACATCAACGTTTACCACCAACACCAATACCAAGTGTTCAGAAAGTAGCTGATAACACATCATACATTTGTGCTGAACCAGTCCACCTTGCATTGTCATATCTAACATAAAAGCAGAAATTTACACAATCCTCAACTTCAAACTAAGGATCTACACGTGATGTCTTATTCCTTCACATCTCTTAACTTATATCCATCGCGCAAGACTCTTGTTCTTCCCGTAAATCATTTATCATTATAGTTTCTTGGCCAAACATCCACCACATATTACCTTTTACCTTAAGTCAAACTTCTCAAATGAAACTTCATCGAACTATTCTAGAATCACAATTATTTAACTGCTACAACTCAAACCATGCAAAAGTCCTTCCAATGGCTAAAAAGTTTATACAACCAATCATCTCTTACCTTGTCAACCCACATCTTGACAAAACCAACCCGATTCCTTTTTAATCGTACCTTCTCGCTAAAATCCTTAATTGTCTTTACATGGGAATACTTGTTAAAACTTTCTTCATCCATGGCTTATTGTTGCCCATTTCTTTTGACTCATCATGAAGTCATTAGTTCCCAATATAATCATGACCACCCTAGGGTCGTACCTTGTCCTAGAAATAAGACATGATCGATTCATTCGATCCGCCACTATAACTTTCCTTATAATTAATGATTAACTCAAGTGTTCGTAGTAGCAACCACTTGATTTCTTAATCGAGAATGCAACATCAACCTTCTGACCCGATTAGGTGAAACAGCTGACAACTCAGATTTCTCCGCTTCCATATATCACTAGTACCACATCATGAACAACCGCTAAATCCATCACTAGAAGACATCAGATCCATTGAGAAGGTCGTACTCAAACAACATGTTCATCTACACTCATTAAATAGTTACAAAACATTACCAAAGCACTTCAGTCTCCGACCGAAAACGATATGCACAATTTCGTAAGCCCGATCGATGGCAGAAGCAACATAGCCCATAACCCTAACCAAGATAACACGAGTACCGTCGTAGTCGCCGTACAATGACCCTGTAATGATATACACCCACACTATAAAACCACCGTAAAACTTTTGATTTTGGTTGGTGCAACTTCATCATCATAATATACTACGCACTCCATTCCCTTATAACGAACTTAACAAACTGTAGTTTCCAAAGTCGCAGCACTGTCAACATAGTCATTCTCTTACTTACACCATTCTTCATTGTCTAGCCCCTTCCGTCGTATAAGTCACACAAGCACTATTCTCATTGTTGAATAAATGACCGGAGAAATAAGACGTTCCTGAAGTCTCTTAATAAATGTTCATCTTCCAATACCATAAACTCAAAACACATTCCTTGGCCACAACCTTACTCACTCGTCTCGAAGAGAATTCCATGTCTGATCACAATTCCTTTCCACAAGCCTATCACCTCCGCATCAAAACCAGATCTAACACTAAAATCACGCGATGACACCTAAACTCGCACCCACGCAGGACCAACCACGAGTCATTATAATAAGAGAGAGAATAGAATGAAGTGATAAAAATTAGATTGGACCAAGGACGCACGATAGAGAATCAAATGATAAAGATCTTTCCTAAAAGTCACCATAGCCTCTCGAAAATAAGTACAGACGTCTCCGTACCGATCCTCGAGACGCTACTTAGACTTGGCTTGTACACGTGAGACCTATGAACCTGGGGCTCTGATACCATTTTGTCACACCCCAAAACCGGATGTGATGGCACGTGTCCATTTCCCATCGGACACGTCAGCCTAACCCAACCACAACGATAGAGAAATAAAAATACGAGAATAAAAGATAATAAATAAGCGGAAGACTTTATTAAGACTCAACACTACCCAGAATTTGGTTGTCACATGTACAAACCTCTAAATATAGAATTCGAATAAAAATATACAAGTCTCAGAGTATAGTTCTCGAATAGAACAAAACTGAAAGTAAAGATAACTCAAGGGCACGTATGGAATGAACCGCTACCTCTCGAGTATGTCCCGAAGCTCAATCTGCTAAAGAAAATACTAAGCCGAATCTGAGAGAGAGCTGTCAACCTACACAATTGTGTAGAAGCAAGGGTGAGTACCGAAAACCACAGGTACTCGCAAGTAACTCTAAACTAAGCAAAACTACCAGCTACAAACAACTCCTTTCAATCTCAACCGAACTACCGAAACTTCAATCTAGCAGCAAACCAATCAACCTATACTAAACAGATCATATTCAACAGCCAGAACCAACAGTATATCCTCATCAACCTCAAATCAACAAATAAGAGCAAGTAGATCAAATTCCACATAAGAAGGGTAAACCGATACAATCCATACATCACAGACAAAGATAAGACAAATGCGATGCAAAATGCAATAATGATGTCATGTAGTCGTGATGCATGTCTGTCCTACGATACACATCTGTTGACGTAATCAGTCTGCGCTGAATACTCAAATCAGAACCCGTGGGTGCCACACATGGACCATGTATCACCGCCGGAACCAGATCCCATCGGCATCCAAATCGCTAGCCGGAGCTAGTCCATCTCATATATCTCTAGCCGGAGCTAGTCTCAACTGTGTCTCATATCCATCCATCCTCATATCAGTGTCTCAAAACTCATGCAACAGATAGTTCACACATGGGATGAATAATGAATATGCACATGTCATCAATCACAATCATATCACGATCACATCATANAATTTTCCTATTAAGGAAAGTGCAAAATTTGAAATTCTCATAAGATGAAGTAGAAAATTGATAAAAAAAAATATTGATCAACGTTGAAGAAGTTTTGCAGCCATAATTAAGGTCAGAAGCCAAATTAGAAGTTTAACCTTATATATTTTAAATTTTATATATAAAGTTTTGCTCCTGGTGTTTTTTCTCTTGTTTGAGGGGAAAAAGAACACTCACAATAGAAGAAGGATCAGAAATTGGAGTCTCGATTTAAGTTGTATCTTATTAAGGATTATTTTTATCAAATAATATTAATTTTTAATATGTTGTTGGTGAGGATCGAACTTGCACTCCTCCGCTCCCCTTGCGCGCTACTTGGAGGTCTCGATTATAACCTAATTGGTATGAAAAAAAAATCTTATTAAGGAAGTCCTTTCCCTTTAAAGAGGCTTTATACGATACAAATTTAAATTAATCGAAGTTTAAATTTTTTTCTTCATCTTTTTTCATGTATTGTTCCTTCCTTAGAATTTTATAGTACAGATATATCCCGTGACTAACCTTACCATGTATAATTAAAAAAAAAATCTACGTAAATTTAAATTTAATATTTATCAGAAATAAGTTTAATTGATATGAACAAGGAACATGACTATTTATTTTTTCCACTCAGTATTTAATAGTCGTATAGAGAAACTTGATTAAATTTAAATTCACACAATGTAAGATCAATTTCTAGTATACCCTTTGGACAAAGATGTCACAACTTATTATCATAATATATATAATTGAAGAGAGAAGAAAAATAAAAGGCAAAGACGAATAATACATCAAAAGAGGAAGGTTAGGACCATTGATGCTTCATCACTTTTATCTTATGTATTATATTGATCTACATCCCGTGACTAAACTAACTTTATGATGCATGATTAAAACGTTATGATAATATATTTATTTGGTTTCTTTTTAATATTGCACTAATTAAAGAAACCTTAAGAACAAGTGATTATATATATATATAAAATTGATACTCGAGATATGATTATCATTATCAAAAGGGTTTGACATTTGCTTGAGAAATGGTATTTTGACATGTATGTTCGTTGAAGTTTGACATAATGTGATTTGAGTTGGAAATCCTAAGATATTTGTGTGATTGAAAATCATTTCTTTTTTTTGGTTTCTCATTCAGTGTATAATATTGCGCCGTAAAATTCCACATTAATACGTTCCCTAACAAAGGTAACTCCATACCTAAGAAAATTCAAACTCGAGACAAGGACACAAATATGTAACAAATTAAAGAGGAATAACAAACTATATATTCTTCAATACATAGTACATTTTTGTTTTTTAGAATCTTTATACATCCCGTGACTAAACTAACTTTACCAATATGCATGCATGATTAAAGCGTTATGATAATTATATATTTGTCTATAAATAGTTGAGTGTGAGAACCCTTTGTTTTTCACCTCAAACATAAAATTAATTATGGCATTAAAAGTTGTAGTATTTGTTTTGTTTGTTGCAATGGTTTTGTTTACAAATGAGAATAATGCTGAGACCGTTGGAGACTACACCAAATGTCTGTACGATTGCGTGAGACATTGTTATGATGTTGAAAAAGACCCAATCATCTGCCCAATGCCCTGCCCTTTCAAATGCATGGGTACTCAATCACAATCACAATCACATGATAGGGCTCAAACTCAATCTCGCGTTTGTAATGTTGGATGTTCTCTTGGACATTGTTATAAATTTCTCATCAACAAATATGGTATGTAACTAATAATACGTACATAGTCTCATTTCATTTTTATGTATTGACGGAGTGATGATAATATAATACATGCATGCTCCTTATAGTCCTAATTACTTGTTAATTAATTTTGCAGATCATCACAAGTTTGGAGGTTGCATGACAAGTTGCAATGAGAACTACTGTATTAATGACAATATTAATATTGCTCTACCAAAAGCTTAATTAACAAGAATTTATTATGACCACAAAGTATGTGTCGTCTATGACACTATGCTACTAATTAAATACTTTTGTGGTTGTAATTTTCTAAATTATGTAATCGTTATGTGTGTTGCTACTTAAATAAAAGTCTACTGTTTTCTATTAATTATTATTATATTGTTTTATTCATGATTACAATGTTTGAATACATGGTATGATTTTTAATTATTATAATATCAAATATTAACAATTTGAAAGATAAATTTTAATATATATATATATGTATAACATGTATGAGGTAAAGTTATTATAAAAACATATCTAGTACCACAAATAGAATATGATATGTTTGTCCTAACTAATCATGACTTCTACTTCTTCTATCACAAGAATTCAACACGATAGAATAAAGAAATTCTCATAAGATAAAGTAGAAAAATTGATAAAACAAAACATTCTTCAAGGTTAAAGAAGTTTTGCAGCCATAATTCAAGTTAGAAACGAAATTAGAATTTTAACCTTATGTGTTTTGAATTTATAATGATGATTTCAATTGTTAATAATTGAGTTCTAAGCTTAATACTTTTATATATATTTAATAAATTCCTTAATACAAATATACTACTTAAGCCAAAGTTATTAAGATCAGTCGAATCCGTTATTGTACTTAATTCTAGCTCCGCCCCTAATTCATAAGTGAATTTCTGATAAAATTCCTTGGAAACTATGTCTATAATAATCCTTTAACAAAAAACTAACTTTTGACTAAACAATATATATCCATCAAATATTTCAATTTAGTATAATATTATTCAATTTATTTTTTACTTGTTGAGAGTGGACCACTTATGTATAGAAAAAATATTTTTTGTACACATTCTGTTCTATCACAGATATCTCGTGAATAAAGGTGTACGGATCGACGTACTTGGAAATTAATTAAATAATAATTACCATGCAACATTAAACCGTTATTGTAATAACATGTTGAAATTGAAAAAGAATTATTTGCAAACTTAAAATAATATTTAATGTCAAATATCTAGTGAGTAAGTCAGCATTTTTATTAAGGTGAGTCCAAACTATACTAAAAAAAAAAGTAAACACATATAGTACACTGAACCTGAAGGTCAATTTTAGAAAATTTTGAAAAATTACCGTGGTACCCCTCCTCATAGTAACTCGGGTCATGTTGGATCCTTTTATGCGATTAGGTTTGAAATCGGATCGAAAAGTAGTGGTTTTTGGAAGTTTTAGAGTTTAGGAGGCTTTAAGTTGTTAAAAGTTTTTTTTGGTCAACACCCGTAGCTACGAGTTTCAAATGGAACTCCGTCAGTTTTCATGTGTTGTTGTTTCCCGTTTCGAAGACTTATGTGGGCCAAGAGTTGACTTTAGTCAACTTTTAGAATTTGGATGCTCAAATTAGATTTATGATTATTCCATTGGATTCAGATGATGATTTTAGGCCTAGTAAGAGCTTGGTTAAATTTTTGAAGAGTTTGAGGGCATTTTGGTCTTCTGGGATGAAAGTTAGTTAGTTTGTGGCTTACACGGGTGCCGGGTCAAGGAGACCTCGGTTCCATGTTTTGGTGATTTCATTGAGTTCGGAATATCAAATTAGTTTGGTAGCATAATTGATTTGCGTGCTCGGAATTCCGAATAAATCCTGAGGATCCATTCGGTGAATTTTTGTGTCTAGGAGTTCTGTTGTTGTTGTTGTTGTTGTTGTATCTAGTGTCATGTGATTCCTTCTTCGCGATCACGATGCCCTTTCTGGAGATCGCGTAGATATTTATTGTTGTGCATCGTGATCGCATGAGGCTTGTCGTGATCGCGTAAGGAAAGTCCTCCGATCGGGGCATCACGATCACGTGAGTTAGTGACGTGATTGCAATGGTCATTCAATGAGTTGACTTTGGTTCTTCATCGCGATAGCGTGGTGTGGGTCATGATCGCGATGAGTAAAGTGATTTGGGCAGAATTCATTTTCCAGAATTGGAATTTCTTCCCCATTTCACCATATTTGGACTTTGAAAACTCAAATTAGGCGATTTCAATAGGGTTTTTCGAGATTGAACTTTTGGGTAAATCATTTTGACTCCAAACCTTCATTCCCCATTGAATATTTCATGATTTTATCATCTAATCCTTGATTTTAAATTCAAACTTTGTGGATTTTCTCAAGAGCTTGAGTTTTAAGAAAAATTATAATTTGAACTTAATTTCAGATCGTTTTTCATGTGATATTTTTACTTCTCTATAGGGATTGTACAAGGGTTCTCCATTATATTTTATTTTATTTTATATCGGTTTTACATATAAGAGATCTGAAAATAATTTATAAAATATTTGTAAAGATTAGCTTCATTAATTCAAATTATAAATAATCAAATGAGGATTATTTTCTTACGATGACGAAAGTAAAAAAATAATTGAGGAGAGAGGAATACAGGAAAAAAATGAAAGAAATTAAAGGGAAATAGCAAGAACACTAAAAGAGTCAAAACAGGAATCAT
>NW_026036302.1:0-1731 GCF_019186545.1 Solanum stenotomum
GACATACCCCAAACCAAACTTTTCTCCTCTGGCGGGAATTTGAATAGGCTCAACAATTCCTTGAAAGCACTTCCCCAATCCGGATCATGGTTCAAAACCACTCTTGAGCATAACAGTAGCTATCATCTTGTACACAGAAGGCATAGGGGGCTGTGGAGCATAATTATCACCGGTGGCATTTACCAACTACACCGTGTAGAAAATAAAACCTCGAAAGATATCATCAACGATCGGCACATACCCATTGGATTGGCTCCCTTCACAATGAATGACCAATTACTGGTCCTTCCAAACAAATTTCATTAGTTGGTGAAGGGTAGAAGGCAGAGCCCCGACCATGTGTATCCATAGTCTTCCCAGAAGCAAGTTGTAACTGGTATTGATATCCAACAACTGAAACTCAACACTAAATTCAGCATGACCCATCTGAATCTCCAAGTACACTGCACCAAATGTGTCTCTTTTCTCTCCATCGAAAGCCGTCACATTGACTTGATTATGGTGAATCTTTCCTAATATAATTCTCACAAGAAGAACTACAATCTAATGCGGAAATCAAAGACGAAAAAATAAAGATAAATAGATAGACACAAAAAGAGGAAACAAAAAGTAACCAAAGGGTATATTAAACCCAATGACCTCGATTCGTTGATCCTACAATAAACACCAAACTCTTACGATGACCTCAAGGGAATCGATATCCCAAGCAACCAACGTTTCTAACAAAAGGCAACACAAGCTTAACCAAGCTCTCAACACTCAAACATGAGTTTTTAGTTTTTTTTTTAACATTAAATAATCCAAGTCTAAAAAGGAAACCTAACCAGCTATTTATAGAGTTTAGGATAGAAGGCCTAAAAGTGATTCGAAAGACAAAAGGGCCAGCCAAGTCGGGCTCGCCTAGTGACTTGACGATGCGCCGATCTGGTTGGTGAGCTTCCCTGCAATTCTTCAGTCCCTAGCCACGTTCTGTAACATTAGGCGGACTGGGGCCATCGCCTAAGCCATTGGGCGATGCGCCAAGTGGACCCTGCTCGCCGAAAGGGACCTCTTTAGCAATTTTCAAGGCATGAATGTCCTTGTTTGTCATCAACACCATCTCGAGCACCTCCATCTTCATGAATAGCCCTTGCATCCTTTGAAGGTCTTGAGCTTGGCATCTTGTAAATGGACTTGATGTAATCCATTTTACATCATTATCTCCTTCTTGAAAAGAATTTGTCCTTAAATTCGACGGATCATTATTAGCCACATTTTGAAAAGGTGACAGGTCGCACACATTGAAATTGTTGTGCACTTGGTATTCCGGACGAAGGGCAACCTTGTAGGCGTTGTCATTGAGTCGCTCCAACACTAGAAATGATCCATCACCCCTCGGCATCAGCTTTGTCTTGCGATGGGTGGTAAATCGCTCCTTGCGAAAATGTACCCACCCTAAGTCACCAAGTTCAAACACGATCCTCTTACGACCCTTGTTAACCTTTTTGGCTACATCTTGGTTCTTCTTCTCTCAGTGCAGCCGCACCTTTTCATGAAGCTTCTTCATGGCTTCAGCTCGCTTACTCCCATCTAAGCTTAACACAACATCTTGAGAGAGAGGAGTGAGATCTAAAGTGGTTAGGGGGTTAAAACCATAAGCAACTTCATATGGAGACATACCAATAGTTCTATGAATGACACAATTATAAGCAAATTCAACAAAAGGCAAATGTTCCTGCCACGAGGCCAACT
>NW_026036303.1:0-850 GCF_019186545.1 Solanum stenotomum
GGTTTCTTAGGGTTTGAGTTTAACATTTATGGTCTCCTAGATTTTTTTTTGGGTCATTTAGGGTATACGGATTAGTGTTTAGCATTAGGGTTTTCCAATGGTTTAGGGTTTAAGTTTGTTAGGTTTAAGAATTTTTAGGTTTAGAGTTTTTAAAGTTTTTTTTGTTGTGTTTTAGTGTTTAGTTTTCTTAGGATTTATGATTTAGGATTTCTTAGAGTTTAGGGCTTCTTAGAGTTTCATAAGGCTTAGGGTTGGGGGTTTATCCCTAATGTTTAGGGTTTAATTTTCTTAGGATTTGTGTTTAACATTTAAGGTCTCCTAGGTTTTTTTTGGATCATTTTGGGTGTACGATTTAGTTTTNTCCCTAAGGTTTAGGGTTTAGGTTTCTTAGGGTTTGAATTGAACATTTAAGGTCTGCTACGTTTTTTTTGGTGTCATTTAGGGTGTAGGGTTTAGTGTTTTAGGTTTAGGGTTTTTTTAGAATAGGGTTTAGGTTTGTTAGGTTTAACATTTGTTTAGGGTTTTGGGTTTCTTAGTGCTTTTTTGGGTTTAGGGTTTGGGGTTTTCTTAGGGTTTGGGTTTTGGGTTTATGATTTATAAGGGCTTAGGGTTCAAGGTTTAAACTTTCGGATTTATGGTTCTTTAGGTTTAGGGGTTTTAGACATTTTTTTTTAGATATTTTAGGGTTTAGGTTTTCTTTGTGATTTTTAGGGTTTAGGTTTTCTTAGTGATTTTTTAGGGTTTAGGGTTTAGGATCATAGGTTTTAGGGTGTTAGGGTTTATAAGGGTTTAGGAGTTAGAATTTCTTAGGGTTTCTTGGTATAGGATTTAGGGCTTCGGATTTTAGGTT
>NW_026036304.1:0-1291 GCF_019186545.1 Solanum stenotomum
TTAGCCAATGAAAACATGACCGACCCAAATTTGGGTGGCCCATTTTGTCACGCCAATTCAGCCCATCAAAAGTTGGGGCGGATTTGGGATAATTATGTAGCCCAAATTGACCCATGTGGAATCTTCTCAAAATATTTTAAAAAAGACTTTTTTTGGTTGTAATGTTATGTATAGCTATAATAAAGATTTTTTATGCAGTGAAACAAATTATAAGAAATCAAACAAAGAAATTAAAATTGACTCGATACATGGAACCTTTCATGTATTTTATGACACTCATGCGACATCTCCTTTTATTTTATCAGTTGATAACAGTGGTTTCTGGGCATGCTTGTATGCATCTCAGCTATTCCACCATGTACATGTTACCTTCCACAAGAACAAGTACCTAATAAGTTTTCTCATGAATGCTTAGATAGATGAAGCAAAATCACCTACTATTCTTCTTGTCTCTATTGGGATTTAAATTTTGAATCGTGTTTCTCATCCATTTTATTGACTATTAGGTCAAATCCTTGACTACAACTTAATGTGAGATCTCTTCTGCTGGATTGTCCACCTCTTTTCCTAAATCCATATAATAATTAGTGTTATTGAAAGCGAAACGCACAAAAAAGTTCTAAGGTCCTTTGGGTTTTAAGCGCAAATAAAGCGTGTGCTTTATTGGAAAAAGACGCAAATGGAGAAAAACTACAAATATGTATGTGTAGTCCCAGACTAATAATCATAAGCATGAACAATAAATATGTTGACAAAGAAATTGAAAAATAATTATAATAAAATGACATATCAATTGTTTAGTGTCACCTCTTCAAGATTGCACTCATTGGCAAGGAAAAGTATGTTTTACATCCTTGATGACTACACCGAAGTGCTTATAAAGCGAGGCGAAACACTCAACATCTTTTATGCCTCGTTTTAGGGCGTAAACGCACCTTTCATGGATAGTAATAAACTATTTTTATAATACTTCTCTACCAATCCCAATACAATAATCTATTCATACATTCTGTTTTTGAACTCCCCGTTAGTAAAATCAGGTCATTTTATCTGGTAAGAGGGAGTAGGGAGTATTCGTCTCCTTGTCAATTGTCTAAAGTTGCGTAGTGGGATCTTTTACGTTTGCATGTTTCCTCTTGAGACGGCTTTCAACATTAGTTTTTTATTATCTTTTTTTTCCTAAATATTCCATTGCCGGGACTTGAACCTGGGTCTCTCGGGTGAAAGCCGAGTATCCTGACCAACTAGACATTTATTATCTTGTTTCACTATTCATGTTATGATGTATTTT
>NW_026036305.1:0-1659 GCF_019186545.1 Solanum stenotomum
CAGTGTGTGATCTGAATTTAGTCGGGGCTCAAATATAGACTCCTAACAGCTGGTAGGAAACAAAAAAAAAAAGATATTGGATTATAGCATTTCTATGAGACACCCAAGAAAAAAATCGAGTCACGAAAGGTTTATAGTAGTCCTCTTTTTGTTTCTCACGTGTCCTTCACATAATTAATTTAATTTGTAATTTCTGTAGGTTTAGTTATTTAATTTAGATATGAATTTATAATATTAAATATTTTAAAATTGATTAGAATTTTATTTTACATAAAATATTTAAAAGTCTATTTAAGTAATATTTTTATCAAAATTTACAAGAAGCATACCTTCTTCTACTTTACTTCTATTTTTTCTTTTTATTTTGACTTTGTTTCAAGTCGTTTCTTGCATTCATTATCATCATCCTTTTTATTATTCTTTATTTCTTTTAGTTAATAACTTTAAAGATTATTTTTGAATTCTCTTATTCTTTTTTTTGATAATTTTTCTTGTTTCTCTATTAGATGAAAAAATTTGACTGAAAATTTGGATGAACCAAGCATGTTGTCGAATGAAGTAGTCCAAAAAATCAAAGGTTTATCTCTTTCCTTTTTTCTTTTCTTTCTTTGTTTAATTGTGACTTTGTTTTGTTGGCTTATTTAACTATACTTTGGCAAATTATTTATTAATATTATAGTTGAATCTTTAATTAAATTTATTTGTTGAAGTTTAAATATAAAGTTATAGTTAAGTATTGAATTTTTGTAAGCAGATCTTTTATTTGAATGACAAACCTATAAATTTAAGGTTATAATCAACTCTTTCAGTATAGGCTTAATAATTAAGTTTGAAGGCGGATCAAATACACTATTCATTGTAAATTGAGTTTAACCTGTTTTATCTTTTGCTATAAAAATACAAATGTTAAACTCTAAAGATTGAAAAAATATCCTCAAGATATTATCGACTTTTCTATCCTTAATTATTAAATTTATTTTTTTTAAGAAGTCATAAGAAAAGGAAAATGTTTCCCTAGAAAATATTTTCTTGAAAAACAAGTGGATTTCTAACTTGTTTTCTCATGTTTGTTGGTGAGTAGAAAATATTTTTTGAAAAATATTTTTTAATATTTGGTTGGTAAATGAAAAATATTTTTCAGATTTTTTTTTTATTTTTTACTTGAGACTAAAAAGTACTCTTTAGGAAAATAATTTATGTTCCGAAAATCAACCCTAATAAATGATCTAGGACCCCATCCCCGATACCCAAACTAGGACAAGACCCCAATGACCGTTTCAAAATCCGGCCATGAGATTTGATCGGCATAAAACATGAGATTTTAAATTTTGAAATATTTCCCAAAAATAATTTTTTTCTTAAATATTTTTTACAAGAATGGGCTGAGTGGGGGTGGCGAGGGGTAGGGATGGGTGACATAAAAAAGAAAAAAAAAATTGAATTAGAACCCAGCCGTATAATCGAAATAGGATCGATTGGCCTGAACCCTAGACTTGTCGGAAATCGCCGGTTGGGTTGATCCGACCAAGAAAGGCATGGGACTTTTGGGCATTGCTTGGGTCGAGCTAGGCTACCTAGTGATTTACAAGCACCCTCACTGCACACTTTCTATATATCTGTCTCCATCGGTTAGTGTTGCGGTTGACGATTCAGCTCTCG
>NW_026036306.1:0-1096 GCF_019186545.1 Solanum stenotomum
TGCAAAGCATAAAATTGATTGTGCCTTGAGGCACCATCTTGTCGGCCCCCTCTCCCCAAAGAAACCGCATTGGCACCTTGTGGACGGACCTCCTTACCCTTGTTGCGATTTCAAGGACAATCCATTGCCTTGTGCCCCATTTCCCCACAACTATAGCAAGCACCGGTATTTCTTAAGCACGGGCCACCATGGCCCTTACCACACTTCGGACATACATCAATAGGACCCATACCCCTAACACCTTGGGCCCTTGGAACATCATTGGTAAACCCCTTATGGAGCGCATAAGAAGACCCTTGACCTTGATGAAACCGGCCTCCCGTTCTACTTTGGAACTTGCCCTCAAAACGGGCCCTCTTGGCCTCATGACCCCTCCTCTTCCTCAACTTCTCCTCCTCCATTTGTTCGGCATAGACCATCAAGCGGGACAAGTCCATGTCACTAATCAACATTGCGGACCGGCAATCTTCACTCACTAGGTCGGACACACCCATCACGAATTTGTTCATTCTAGACCGTGAGTCGGCAACCAAGTGTGGAGCATACCTTGAAAGTTGGTTAAACTTGAGGGCATACTCCCTCACACTCATAGACCCTTGTTTTAAATTCATGAACTCCACCATTTTGGCTTCCCTAAGCTCAAGAGGAAAGAATCGATTAAGGAAAGCCGTTTTGAACTCTTCCCAATGCACCACATAGTTTACCCCCTTCTCTTCCTTCCATTGGTTGTACCATATTTGGGCCACCCCTTTTAGTTGGTAGGCCGCCAACTCCGCCTTATCTTCTGACTTCACGCCCATGATAGCTAATATCTTGAGAACTTCATCAATGAACTCTTGAGGGTCTTCATTTAACTTAGACCCATAGAATTCCGGGGGATTCATCCGCACGAAGTCTCTCACCCGAGATGCCGGGGTAGGAGCCTGAGGGGTTTGGGCCCCGTGGTTGGCTTGATTAGCCATAGCTTGTGCAAATAAAGTAAGGGCATCCCGAAGATCCCCATTGGTCGGTTGTTCCTCGGGTGCGCGGGCTCATCTTCCTCTTGTATTAGGCATTATCTAGCATAGAAAAGAACAACCGTTAGGGAAAAAAGAAC